>NC_010143.1:785000-787500 GCF_000091205.1 Cyanidioschyzon merolae strain 10D
CATTCGCTTTACCCGGTAAAACTGGACCGCCTGCTCCGGCTATCCTGAGGGAAACTTCGGAGGGAACCAGCTACTAGATGGTTCGATGAGTCTTTCGCCCCTATACCCAAGTTCGACGATCGATTTGCACGTCAGAATCGCTACGAGCCTCCACCAGAGTTTCCTCTGGCTTCGCCCTACTCAGGCATAGTTCACCATCTTTCGGGTCCCACCGCGCAGGCTCCCGCGCGGGCCGTTCACTGCAAGTTCATGGCCGGCCGCTGGTGCACGGCGGCGCTCCGCCGCCGATCCCAGCTCGGGCGCGCTGGGCGCGCCCTCCACTTTCGTTGCGCACTCGGGGTTGCCGCCCGAATACTCGCTTGCGCGGTAGACTCCTTGGTCCGTGTTTCAAGACGGGTCGGAGAGAGCCATGGCGCCCGCGTCGCGCCCCGTTGCCGAGGCGTCGCCCCGGCCCGCCGCACAGCCGGCTCCGCTGGCCTATAGCGCCAGACCCGGCGACCGGGCCGGCTACCTTGCCAGCAGCCGCTCCTGCGCCGCGAGCCGACGCGGACCCGCAGGCCGGGCGCGCGCCCGCTGCTGCCAGTTGCCTGGCGGCGCCGGATGGCGTCTTGCAGCTGCGGCGCGCGGCCCCGGCGCGGCATCGACTCCCTTCGCTTCCCTCCTGGCGGTTTCAAGCGCTTTTCACCCTCTTTTCAAAGTGCTTTTCATCTTTCCCTCACGGTACTTGTTCGCTATCGGTCTCTCGCCGGTATTTAGCCTTAGGTGAAGTTTACCACCCACTTGGGGCTGCATTCCCAAACAACCCGACTCGTAGAGCGCGGCCCGCTGCGCACCGCCCTCCGGACCACCGACGGGACTTTCACCCTCTCCGGATGCGCTCTTCCAAGCGACTTGGGTCCGGCGCGGCACTGGCGCCGTCTCGCAAGGCTACAACCCGGACGCGCGAGGCGCCCGGTTCCCAGCGTGAGCTCCTCCCGCTTCGCTCGCCGCTACTGGGGGAATCATGGTTATTTTCTTCTCCTCCGCTTAGTGATATGCTTAAATTCAGCGGGTCATCTTGCCTGATTTGAGGTCAAATTGCCTTGCGTGCCTGCAGGCAAGCGCCGTGGCGCACCCTGCTCTGCCTGCTGAGATCGATACCGAACGCGATCGCTGTCGCCGTACCCGATGTTGCTGCTGCGCGCCTGACCGACCGACGCAGGCGCTGTGCGCATGCCGCTTGCGTGCAAGCGCATACGCATCCACGCAAGCGTGCCGCGCACAACCCAGTCGCTGTCGGCCTCGCAGCAGCAGCCAGCACCAGCACAACGCGCACAGCGACGCCAGCTACCGCCGCTTGTTCGTCCCGCATCTCCAGCGCAGGGCGCCACAGTGCCTCCGGCTCCGCACAGCGCCCGCCAACCAGCACACCAGCGGCAGCCGCACAGCGGCGCACTGCCGGTCCCACAGATCCCGTCGCCGCGCCTCGCAGGCGCATGGCGCACGCATCGCACTCGGTATACAGCAACGTATCTACCTCGTGATGCGCGCCCGCGCACGGCGCCGCCCGGGGACGCACCCCGGGACGGCCGGCAGCCCAGCTCGATTCGCTGGGCTGTACGTGGGGCCGGCGCGCTTGGCCGGTGTGCGGCCCACCGAGTGCCGCAACAACAAAAACGACAACAAGGAGCGCGTGCCGCATGCGCTGGCTGTGGCATCCAAACGCGCAAGCCAGCCAGCCAGCACCCAGCGCATTCCGCACCCGCACCGCTACACGGCACATGCGCGTGTTGCGGCGCGCGTGCGCTGCGCTGCTGCTGCTGCTGGGCCTGCGCCTCGAACGCGCCCTCGCACGCGCACGCAAGCTCGCTCGTTGCCGCGTGCCACGCCATCGGTGCATGGCATGGCGAGACAACCACACGCTACCATCGCGCGAGCGCTACGATAGGGTACTCGTCTCGACATCCATCGCCGCTGCGGCAGCGGCTACGTAGGTAGCGCCTGCCCCCAGCGGCGAGTCCACTGGTGTGCTTGATCTCTTGCAGCGCTGCGCCTCGGCGCGGGCGACGAGCGCCCAACGCCGGCCAGCGTCACTTGAGGTGTCCCAGGCGAGTCTCGACGCAGCAGCCAGCGCGCACGCGCACGCGTCACACGCACGCGCGCACAGCTCGCCACTGCAGACTCCCGGGAGCGGTGCACAGTTGACGCCGAGCAAGTGCAGAGCGCGCAGCAGACCCGGCACGTCGTAGCGATGACCAGGCAGGCAAGCAACCGAGGCAAGCAGCAGCAGCAACACTTTGGAATCATGATGCTGATGCTGCCTGCCTGGCTGGCTGGCCGACTGTGGATCGCCACGCGCTGGGCTGTGCCACACGCCGCACTCGATGGATCGCGCGCCACTGTTGTGCGTACTCGCGCACACACACACACACACCGCATCGCCACCCAACTCGGCCGGGGGCACACGCACGCACGCGAACGCGCGTGCGCACACCACCCGGCACATGCTTTTTGTCCACGA
>NC_010143.1:792500-1040000 GCF_000091205.1 Cyanidioschyzon merolae strain 10D
CGCGCGACGCGGTAGCTACCGCCATGAACGGCGGCTCTGCGCCCGCGACGTCGCGTGCAACGAAGGATGCGATGACAAGCTCGCTTACAATCCGCTGCGTCTACACGACGCTGCAGCCGTTACGATTTGCCATCGCTTCCGAGCACGCAAAAAATCATGGTCACTCGCGGGATCAGAAATGCAGAGCATGGGGTTAAATGCGATGCGCCTCCGCGTCCACAGCGGGCGCGGCTGCGGCCCGCAAGTCGCGCGTGCAATCGCGTCAGCCGCAAGCGTGCGCCGATCGCGGTATGAGCGCCGCGCCAGCGCCGCGCCAGCGCCAACATCAACAGCACGTGCACACAGCGCTCTTGAGGCGCAGACACCTGCAATAGTCCTCTGCACAAATGCTGATGATACAGACCCGTCGAGTTACTTTTCACAGCGCATATCAGTGTCAAAACCCAGGCATAGAATACGGATGCCATAGACACGTCGAAGACTACACATACCGCAGACTCCTGCAATAGTCCACTACACAAATGCTGATGATACAGACCCGTCGAGTTACTTTTCACAGCGCATATCAGTGTAAAAACCCAGGCATAGAATACGGATGCCATAGACACGTCGAAGTACTACACATACCGCAAACACCTGCAATAGTCCACTACACAAATGCTGATGATACAGACCCGTCGAGTTACTTTTCACAGCGTATATCAGTGTCAAAACCCAGGCATAGAATACGGATGCCATACACACGAACGAAGGACTTCACATACCGTAGACACCTGCAATAGTCCACTACACAAATGCTGATGATACAGACCCGTCGAGTTACTTTCCACAGCGCATATCAGTGTCAAAACCCAGGCATAGAACACGGATGCCATAGACACGTCGAAGTACTTCACATACCGCAGACACCTGCAATAGTCCACTACACAAATGCTGATGATACAGACCCGTCGAGTTACTTTTCACAGCGTATATCAGTGTCAAAACCCAGGCATAGAATACGGATGCCATAGACACGTCGAAGAACTTCACATACCGCAGTGCTCATCTAATATCTCCCCCATACTAACGCGTCCATCGCCGTTGCCTGGAATCCGTTGCCGCCACATCATCCCACACATGTGTCCATGGTCCACGCAGAGTGCGCGTCAGAATGCGCATACATTGGGCGAAACCGGTGCCACAGACGCGGCTCCAGAATCATCTCACACCCCGTATGCACCCGTTGCGGGGCACTGGCCATGGCAATGGGACCTCCTGGACCGCTCCCATGCCACCGGGATCCGGCGCGTCGCTCGGATTCCATCCACAAGAGTTTATGATCAGGGCGCGCGAGCATCATCGGCACCGGTACGTTCCCCGAAACCTGAGGCAGATGCCAGCCTGGAGCGAGGCTTCGGCCGAGACAAGCCGCCGGCGACTCATCGCGAAGAACCTGTCCGATCAGGACGATTCACTGAGCTGTTCGCTACGTTCCTGTCGTTCGATTGTTTCCGAAGATTCCTCAGATGCACAGCATCGACATTCAATGTGCAGTAATAACGGCTTGCCAACGCTCAAGTACTTTTAGCACTTTCGGTCGACCGGTCGGGGTGCCTGTTTCGAAGCCTCGGTGGAGGCATTCATTGCACCATCGTCATGAGGATGATTCGCAGTGCCCTCGAATACGGGCACTTGACACCCAGGTACTACTGTCGGATGCTTGCGTATAGTCCTGCACTCTTCTCCATTCCATATGTGTGGCAGACTCAAACCACACAATCTTCGAAGACGGGATCATTGGTTTTCAAAGCAGCCCCTCAGCGGAATCATTCGCGCTGCCGCAATCACACGGAAAGAACCGGTCAACTTGATCCCTTGAGGTCTTCTGGAGACGCTCATGCCGGCGATTCAAGAAACTGCTCACCGAAAAGTAATCAATTCCATCCGAATGACATATCGTCAGCTCGTCATGCACATCGACAAAACGGGATTCTCTAACAGTCCCAAGATACGTCGCATGGGATATGTTCCCATTTGTTCAAGTGTGTTCTCCTCTCATCGCAAACAGTCCTCGGCTTTGTCTATTGGCATCCCTGGGATCGGTTCCAGTTAGGAACGCACCATCGCTTTCCACGAAAGGAGCGTACACTGATTGTCGCACGTTGACTCGTTCGGCAGTCTGGATTTTCACTCCGAGCCTCGGTTCATGATGGACAGCATATCGTTTCACAAGTCCTCTACGCAAAGGATCAACCTCCACTTGCGCATGCACCGTACTGCGCGGTCGTCGAGGGCGCCACCCAAAACATGCTCGTGATCGCGCGGTATGATACCAGGCGCGGAAACACAGCATGGCGTCCAGCGGAGCCCTCTGAACCCGTCAACAGCATACACGAATCAATGGAGCGAGCGGCCACGTGCCCCGGAGAGGCTCTTGGAGTTCATGGCGTTCCTGACAAATGCGGACAACCGCCTAGAGCCAATCGGAGCCTCTGCGAAGCAAGCACCCGCACGACGGACGAAGAAGATGAGCAGTGTATGCGAAGCATTGATCGCTACTTTCCTGCGTGCATCAAGTGCGTAGCCAATCGCCGAAATCCGTTAGACCGAGACGTGAATGCCTGCCATCAACATCCTTCGACTGTGGACCATAGACCCGGAGCAACACGAGAGCCCGACGTTGTCAAACGCGGAAATGAGGCAGAGGGAAACGAACCAGCCGCAAAACCATACACCAAAGAGTTATCTGGTAACCCCGGGTCGATACCAAGAATTTAGAGTGTACGTCCAAGCTCGTTCAGGTCATCCGTTCCATACGATTCTGGCATGAGTCTAGAGGAATCCGAATCTAGATGAGCGCTTCTGATCCTGCACCCTACCACCGTCAGCTGTGCAGTGCCTTGGGCCTCTCAAGCAGCCTCCATCCCTCTAGAAGGGAAATCCGCCACCGCTTTGGCCTGTACATTCTTTACGCTGTGATTGAAGGCGCGCACCATTGCGCCAACACGAGCAATGCCAGCTCTGATAGAGTCATTGGAGATGCTCTCGATGGTTGTCGGTGGCTATTGGAGATCCTCGTAGCGCGGGCGTATTCAGCGAAAGCAAATGCCACCACTCGATACGTTCTTCGACGCGCCTGCTGTAGAATCCGACGGAAAATATAAGAAGGAGTCCTGCTTTCCAGCTGATCCCTGTGCCGATTTTCCCATCGGATCATGCGCGAAGCTGGAACTTTCGCAGCTGTCGGACACTTGTCGCGGATAGAGCGCTTGGCGAGCGATACACAGGAACGGCCGATTCTGTATCCTGCTGGACCTCCGCCGAGTATCCCGTCGCCTCTGCGACGTGCTCAAGGTGCATCGAGTATGTAGGCAGCCACCGAAAATCCCCAGCCTCCGGTCATGCCGCATTGCAATGCGGCTTCCGTTGCACGTCGTACCCCAGATCGGACCAGAGGGTCTCGATAACTTCGAGAGCCGTTACCCGAGGCCAACGATCTTCCATGGTATCAAGCTCTGGGTGGGAATACACATATCTGTTCGATAAGAGTGCAGTGCCTCAAAAAAAGTCCAGTACCGTTTACTGTAGCCTACGCATCTTGGTAGGTATGAAGCTCGGGGCAGGAATCCGCATATGTGTTTGATCAGACTACATTGTCTCAACGACGCCGAATACCGCTCACTAAGACCCACTCGTCCTGCACAAAACTCTCCTCGAGGTGAAAATCGGCAGCATAGGATGCCCATACGGCAGCCGTGTGTGCAGCGAGCATCCCGGAAAGTGCAATCCGGCCGCCAGTGCGCACGAGGCTACAAAACCTTGGCGCAAGCTCTTGCAGTGTCGGAGCCAGAATGTTGCTCACCAGAAGATCGAAGCGCTGCTCCTGGAGCAGGTGTTCCGCTTCGTCTGGAGTCGCAAATACGAGACCGTCCAGCTGATTCCGCACTGCATCGCGTTTGGCGACGGCGATCGCTTCTTCGTCGATATCGATGCCGACGCTGCGCGCTGGGTCGGCACCGAGCTTGCACGCGTACATCACCAGGATTCCCGAGCCACTGCCGTAGTCCAGTACGCGGGATCCAGGCTGCACATGCAACTCCAGCCAGCGGGCGCACAGCTGCGTTGTGGGATGCTCGCCCGTCCCAAAGGCAGCTCCAGGCTCGATGGTGAGCTGTACGCGCTCCTTCCCATCGCCATCGAGCAGAGACCGCACCGACACTTCCGTGTTCCACGGAAACCGAACCAGAAGCCGCTCGCCGATGAGCAGTGGCTGAAAGGATTCGCGAACAGCTCGCACCCAATCGCGACTACTATCGACTGGTTGCTCTACCACAGGTACCTCCATGACTTCAGGAAAGACCGTTGCTGCCGCCTGAAGCAGCGCCTCCGTTCGGATTTCCTGCGGTACCATAGCGACTACGTCGGTAATGGTCCAGTGCGGACGTGCCCACGTTTCCGCAGCAAGCGCGGCATCTCCGGTAGGGCGCTTACCATGAGCCGAGTTGTGCGCCTCCAGCGACACCGATACTGCACCCAGCTCCAACAGGTACTCGCTAAGAAGCTCGCTTGTTGCAGTATCCGAAATCGTTAGCCGGACCAGCCTGTAACGATCCGCCTTGGGCTCGGGCATGCTTTCAGAGCACAAGCGACGACGTCCTGTCGACGAATGACTGCTGCGTCGGTCGGTGGTCTATAACCACACCGGTCAGCGGCGTGATTGCGCCAGTGTGGCGACTTGTTTTCACAGTGCAGCCACAGGCGTCAGGCACCCCGCAATTCGGAGCGAAGCTCGATAGCTATCAGCTACGCAGGCTGCGGAGAACTGAGCGCTTGTGCCGCGATTCGTTTACCATAGAGGTAGTCACAGCAGCAGCACACTGCGTCGTCACGGAGACGGCCTCAGTCGTGCAAGCTGCCTGACGCTGACCGCTTGCAACTGAGGCTTCACCGGTAACCGCCCCGGATAACTTCGGTGGACAGACGCTTCTCCGCCGCCGGCTGAGCACCGCAACGCTCAACGCCCGCCTCGACCTCTACTTCAGCCTACGACCGCGAGCGACACAGCGAGACCTAGGAACGCCAGTCAATGCCTGCGGCAAGTCTTGAACTGCCCGTAGCGCCTCGAAACCGCAGCGTATTTGTGACGTTGCAGGATCTCGTTTTCACGAACGAGGAGATGCCTGATGGTGCGATGGTCATCGGCATCCGGGAACGCGTCTATGTATCCGCAAATGTACTGCCTACTTCCACCATCCACACCACGATAACGAACACGAACACGACTACGTGTACTTCTGTGCAAGGACATTAGCCAGTTTGAACGATCTTCCGGGCGCCGAGCGTATCCCGGGCGCCCGCTAGGATGTCTCCAGAGTCGGTGCGGATCCTGTGCCCCGACTGAGCGGATACACCATTCCGTCAGGGGCGTCCATCCGCGGAGAATCTCAAACTTGTTCTCAACGTGGCTCCACCATTGTTGTAGTTGCTCCAGAATAAATCTGCTCGCTCTGCCAACATGAGATCTGAATCGAGTGTATGTTTCCAGGGCGGTGCCTCGTCGTCGAGGTCGGGCTGCGGCATGCGACGGCTCTTTCTTGGCTCCACATCGATGCCCGTTGCCGTGCGGCGATACTCCGAACAGCAATTCGCCTCTGTGCGCTGCCTTCATGTCAGATGAAACTTCTGGAAACGGCTCTGCACCGCCACGCATTCTGGACGACGATTGCGGAGGCCGCAGCAGCAGCTCTGACCGGTTCATTGTCGCCAAACGCATCCATTTCATACAATGGCGAGCGCCGTCCACACGAGGAGCGCTCCACACAGACCAGACCCTGCTGGAAGACCAGGTTGGGTCCGGAGTCCCTGGTAACTTTGAGGAGACGTCTTCGATTCTGGCGGCGGATGTGGCAGCGTTGCCCAAACCCGCGGAGTCGCTCTGGAACGGGGTTGCTGCTGGCGACGGATGCGCAGGTTTTGCAGCCGCGTTCGAACCTTCCGCGTCCAACCGCCACCTGATCGAGGTATGTTCAAAAACTATGGGACAATCGTTTCATCCCGCGTTCTCCTGCATGCCTGTATCAGATGATCGCTCTCTTTGAATCCGGGACCCAGGATACAAGGGCCTTTATTTCGCATCAATACCTTTTGGCTTGGGAGGATGTTAACTTTTTCTGCATTTGCGCTATGATTTTCATTTTCACTTGCACGATGAAATGGTGCCGATGCTTGGCCTAGACTCACGCTGTTCGTCAGTAGCCCCAGAATACGGTGGCACTCGTGGTCGTCAGAATACCATGTGGCGCATCGGCTGGGAGCGTCTCCCATGCCCCTGCGTATCACAAGCATTCAATGCGGCACTTTGCGGATTCGAGACATACTCGACTTCCTTTCTTTTTCTATCGTCTCTTCGTAGGTCATGACCCCCGTCGTCATCCCTTTCATGCTCCTAAGGCGACTCGCGCAATAAGAATAGTTGATCGATGTCTACCACACGCACATTCGGCATTTACCGAACCCTCTCCTTGACCGCTTTCAAAGTGCCGCACGTCGACGGGCGATCGGATGCCGAGCTCCTGCATTCCGGTTCCCGAACCCGATGACCGTCTCGTAGCCACTCGGCACCAGAGAAGCGTGTAGATCCCGAGGCTTTGCTTCTGGTCGGACAACTGACGCAGAGCACCTCATTCCCTGGTATGCAGAACGAGCTCTGTTGTTCAGTCATTTCGCGAGAACGCTCAAACACGCTCGCAGATAAGTTTTGGAAGGAGAGTCCGTCGCCTTCCAGCTGTGGAAACGAGCTGTTATATCATCTGTCTGTTGGTTCTTTTCCGATGTTCTTCGCGCTCTGAACGAACCTCGCCTCGTGCTCACATCTTCTGCTGCGGTAAGCAGGCGTTCCTCACGCTGTACTCGAGCCCACAAAAATGACTTCGTCCGAAAAACCCAGCTCGAAACCAACGAGTCTTTTGTTATCCTTCAGAGACGGGAGACTTTCGTTGTCGCTCTTTCGCCCCGAAGTTTTGCCCGACGCTCTCAGCTGGACGACGATATCGTATCTATCCGAGAAAAAACGGGAACCGAATGGAGTATGTATCGGTTAGGCAGCTCTGATATCGAAGGTTTCCTGGTCAATTTTCGTCTTCATTTCCTACCTCAATTTGCTTTCGTTTTCTTTCATTCTTCTGACGCCGTGGCGTCGCAGAGCACCCGTGACGCTCGCGTAAATGACGGGCATGTAACCAGACCTGTGAAGCCACGGTTCGTCAGCAGGACAGACAACTTCTTGGGGCGGCGTAGGCCGCTTCTGCCTTTCGCATCCTATGCTATCCAGTTATTAGAGGCTTTACAACCCTCTTGTGAAATTTTCGAAGTATAGAGGAAGGACCTAACGTGTCCTGGACGACTTGTTTAGAGACAAGCCCTCGGGAATATATCCCCTCAGGTCTAGAGCGATCAGAGCCGCCAATTTCATGTCTCTCGGTTTCGCTTCTCGACCATTCGGGGCATGAGAACGTCGAATCTTACAAGCGACCGAGTGGTTACGGCACAGATAAACTGTATCTTGGGAGGTCCATGATTTTGTATCCATGCGTCAGCTTGATGTAATGAGCTGCACCAGACCCAAGTCTCATCTGGACGTGGTTCGTTTCTGTCGTTCCCGTCCTTGTGGTAACGTCCGTGAGCGCCCGCTTCATTCCAAAGACATACACCAGAGTTGTCCCGCATTGTTCTTGCCCTTCGATTTTTCCTTTCGTGACCCCGGGTCAAAGACGATCAAATTTATCAGCGCTTGATATACGACTCGAGCAGATGTTCTCTCGAGACCAGCACGATTGCTCTCGGTCCAGGCGATCAAGCAGGCGTAAAAAAGTTCCTACCGAGGAACGGGAGCGCATTCTGTGGTCGCTCCGCTCGTTCAGTCATTTAGCTAGTTGTACCCACATCGTTTCAGTGTCTGTAAGAAGGGCAACCAGAGATCATCTGACCTGGGTCAAGGGTCGCGAGACACCATCCCCAGCACGTGGAAGTTTGCAAGCGCGTTGACTTCGCGTTCCAATCGGTTGCCGACGATGACCCGCTGTGAGACGAAGCATTTTGTCCGTTCACGATGGCGATCTTGGAGGAAAGCGTACAACTTCATCTCGAAGACGAGAAATTGCCCTGCGGTCACGTTATCTCGCTCGTGATCCATGCTCTCCCCGAAGGGCTCGAGCGGCATATTTCTCCCCTCTACCAGAGGATGCGATCCGCTTCTCGCAACAGAACCATTTGGTCTTCCCGGTGAAACGAACCTCCAACCATGAACTGGTCGAGAAACCGGAAGACTCGAAAATTCTCTCGACTGATGTAGAGGAGGCGTCCCAGAATTCCATGAGCGCTTCGGTATGGTATCGGGGGCGGGCGCTCCGCGGCGGCCGCGCCAGCGTCTCCAACTGCAGGCAACAAAGACAGCACGTCAGAATCTGTTCATAAGCGAACATGATGGAATATGATGGTATATCATGGGACAAAAGGAGACTCGGATGCATGCGCCAACACACACCATCGACAGGGCGCGCTTGAACTTGCGATGAACCCTGGTGACACGAGGGTCAGCTGCCCGAGACACCGTGCACAACGTTCGTCACTGCGCTCTTGGGCACGACTTTTTGGTCTTTGACGGACTCGAAGTCGCCTACTGCTTACGCTTTGGACCGACTGACAAACATCATTAGGGTTTTTTTTTGAATCCGTGTGCGCTGTCCCTGTGGGTGCTCGTCAGCAGCTCAGAGCCGGGCGCCTTTGCGAGCATCCAATCGCCGTCTGGTCGGAGTGCACGAAGAATCAGACATGCTCAAGTTCTTTCGCCAAGACGGGTCGAATGAGGACAAAGATGATACGAAAAAGCGTGCATCAGTCCTCGAACGCGACGTATCGTCGCCGCCGGAGCGCCAGGAGCACGGCACGGACGACTTGTCCGAGAGCGCGCAACGCTCTCGTGTTTTATTCGGGTTGATTGTGGGCTCCATGGTAGCGCTCTGGGGACGGCGTCACCGTCCGAATCCTAACATGGAAAAACGACCAGCATCGAACGGTTCTGGTAGAGAGAGACAGTCTCGATGTTCAGCCTTGGTGAGCGCTGCCCCTGTAATTCGCATGGGACTAGTCGCTGACGTGCAGTACGCTGACAAGGACGATAAAGAGGTCAGCGGCTCGACGCGCCACTACAGGAACGCCATTCATAAGCTGGCACGAATCGTGGAGGCTTTCGATAGCGAGGCGGGGTCGCTGGACCTTGTGCTCCAGCTCGGAGACCTAGTCGATGGCCAGGAGCAGCTCGATGGATCGCGCGCCGATCTTGAGCTCGTCCTGGGTCAGTTCGCTCGTCTTCCCGTGCCGCTGTACCATGTCTTGGGTAATCATTGCCTCAAATGCGGTCGCGACTGGCTTCTGAAACGTCTTCGCACACGTGCGTTCTACGATATGCCGCTGCGCGCACGGATGTCATCGGGCCCGAGCGCAACAACCACTCCGTCGGAAACGCCGTGGCGGCTCGTTGTACTCGATTGTCTGGATATTTCATTGCACTGGGATGATCCAGAAGACCCACGACGTTTGCAAGCAAAGCGCTATTTAAAGGAACACGCCAGCACGGCTCCGAATGCGGTGCCATATAATGGCGGTATCGGAGAAACGCAGCTGGTTTGGCTCGAGAACGTTCTCGCCGAGGCTCGGACGCGACAGGAGTTCGTCATCGTCGCCGGGCACGTGCCGATCGCTCCGCAGAGCGCGGCACCGTCTCTGTTACTTTGGAACTACGAGGAGGTTATGGCCCTATTCCGGGTCTACCGCGACGTCGTGAAGCTCGTACTAGCCGGCCATGAACACGACGGAGGCTATGCCCAGGTTGATGGCATTCACTACATCACACTGCATGGAGTGGTGAATTGCACCGACGGTGACGATAACGCCTATGCTATTCTTGAACTTGTAGGGCACTCGTTTGCTCGCTTACATGGATTTGGACGCGTCGAGTCTCGTCTGCTGCTTTTCGACGCATCCCCATGAAATGGCGATCAGCTCGCACTGAAACTTGGTGTGCCATACCATTGCTGGCAATACTTGGATCCTGCGTCTGCGTTCATCACAGAGCGATCCAGCTCGCCGCTGATGCGCGCTGCGGAGCGAATCGCAGGCGGCTAGAATGGCTGGGCATTACGGAGCGCCTCGGAAGCGGTGCTGTTCACGTAAAGCCCGCACAGCAGACAGCTACAACGCGTGTTGTACCCGAAGGAACTCGCTGAACGAAGACAGCAGAGCCTCGGTAGTTGTTCTTACCAAGGATTCGGATAGGATCTGTGGTGCTGTCGCCGTCAACGTCGCTGGGGCACTGAGCATGCACCGCGCGTGGGTATCAACGCCAATTTGGATGATCGTGCTGAGGTTGCAACCTGGACAAGCTAGCGGAGCACTGTAGAATACCAGCATTCTTGTTTGCTAGAAAGCTGCACGAGAGCAAAATTGAAACGAAACATGGCCCCTAGTGGGGATACGGGCCTCGAGCTTGCGCCCGAAACACCAACGCCACGAGATCAGGCGACGTTCTGGCAAGCAACGCTATTGAATCGATTAGAGTTTGCCGTAGTTTGGAACTGGATCTGCCGCGGGTGCTCATCATTTGGGTATTCAGCGGGAGAATTTGCCGTAGTTGTGTTCGCAGTAGGAAGCGTCAGAGCTCACTTCTGTACGCGTCGAGTCCAAGAACCGATGCGTGCGGAACGATCGTGCAGCCGTGTCCGCTGCAGAACATAGAGGCGTTCTTCGTTCCGTAAACGATCGGCAGAAAGCTTTTCAGTATCGAGTCGCTTCTGTACAGTAGCCGTGGTGCGTAGAAGCCGATGCACGCTGCTCCCCGCAGCGAGCACAGCGCTTGCGAAGCGGGATCACTTGTCGGCATTATGCAACGGTCCGTGTGCGGGCGTGCCGTGCACCCAGGGTTCAGTTTAGCGCGCTGCTCGAATCTCCATTCGTGTCTGCATCGAATGGAACAGCTCCGCTTTGCCAACTCGGGCGTACACACTTCAGTTTGGGTCTCCTGGTATTGTCATCAATACAAGCCTTTGAGGGCGTTTTGTTCAACTGCCTTCTTTCCGTCCTTCTAATCCGCGGCGTGGAATATGTTGGTCTCTTCTTTCTGTTCTTCTCAGTTGGCAAGAGTCGAACGATGTTGGTGGCAGTGTTCAGGTCCCGATTTCACTGCTTCCAGCTGGAGTCGACGCATGTCGTCCCTAGATGATGCATTCGATCTACGCTTCGCTTGCCATGTTTATTTTCTTTGCATACAGCATCGGTACGCAGTTCGCAGCGGTTGCGCTTGGCTCTATGCAGGCGTTCCCATATGATCGCAACCGCCACTCCTTCTCGTTCTTGTGCTGCGCCTCGTCGAAGCGCTGCCCTATGGTGCGTGAGCGCTTGCCTGTTCGTTCGTTGTAGACGCCTGACGGGTACAGAAGGCTCGCATAGATACATGCCGTCTTGCGGCGCCTGGTGCCGTATCCTACGATCACGTGCTTGTTCTCAGTGATCCCCTTGGCGAGTACTCTTCCGGCTGCACGTACAAGCGTACACTGTTCCGTTCAATAAAAAATTTGTGGAACGTGATATTGTCCATGATGAAACTAGCACCCCTAGGATAATCGTGAATGGAGAAACTTCCGAGCCATGTCGATCCGCCTTCGCACCTTTCCTGCAATTCCGGAACGCGCTCTCGCCACCCGAAGCGCTCGTAACGATGACTGAGGTTCGATCTCAAGGCCCTTGCACCGGCGCTATAGGCGCCAATGCTGTCGCTTTCGGCAGGCTCGGCACACGATAGCACGTATGACACGACCAGAATATCCGAGATGAAGTGTAGGTAATGTACTATGGAGGTAGGGCGTTTGATAGATACTTCATCGCGCACTGAAAAAACAACACAAAAAAGTAAGAAAAGAAAAATGCACATAATCGGAGAACGCTGGCCTAAGTACACGTTTTGTCAGTTGAAAAATCTCAAGACCCTTTTACGTGCAAAAAGAAGAGACAGGCGTCGCTTGGAGCGTATCCTGCGAGCGGTGCCATATGGCTGGCGAATTCTGTTTCGTCGATGACCGTAAAGCGAGGAGGATTACGCTTTCGAACGGCATCGACTATTTGACTTGAGCAATTCAGTGAGTGCTCGGTATGAGTTTGTGCACAAGTCGTTGCGGGAGAATGTCGGGCTTCTTTCCACGTCAACCTGGCCATGCTCATTGCTGCACCATCGAGTTTGCCTTGAAACAGAACGATCTAAAACAGCCAAGATTTCATGACTTGAGCATGCTTCACATGAAGTAAAGAGAGACATGGAGGCTTTCGGGTATAAATCGGATGATGATATCGGTTGTTTTGCGGACCCGTGTTAAAGCGCATCGCGAACCACATTGATTTCGGAGACGAAACGAATTCCAGTGACGAAAAGTAGAAGCATTCACTCCGAAAAAGAAGAGAGAACATATGAAAACTATTTATGAATCTATAATCCCTTATTCATGCTTTCCACATCTCGAGAAGCTCGACACCTAGAAAAGCTCGCGAAAAATCGAAAGGCAGGATCAGAGAGAATCGTTCCAAGCTCCATCTTCATCTGATATGGAGGTCGGACAAACGACATCCGCGTTGTTCAGGCAACAAGCGCCAGCGCGTTAACTCAAATAACAGAAGACGCGTTTCTTCGAGTCCGCTGTTAGGTTTTCAAGTCAGCGCGTAGACCAAACGACATCCGCGTTGCTCAGGCAACTAGCGCCAGCGCGCCGACTCGAGTTACAGAAGACGCCTCTCTTCAAGTCAGCGCGTAGACCAAACGACATCCGCGTTGTTCAGGCAACTAGCGCCAGCGCGCCGACTCGAGTTACAGAAGACGCCTCTCTTCAAGTCAGCGCGTAGACCAAACGACATCCGCGTTGTTCAGGCAACTAGCGCCAGCGCGCCGACTCGAGTTACAGAAGACGCCTCTCTTCAAGTCCGCTGCTCCGAATGGATAAAACGTCGCACCCACAGGAAGGAGTGGGTTTTGGGTTGCTGCTGCGATTGTACTGCGTGACGGCGCTTCTGAAGGCTCTTTTGGTGCGCGCACCTTACTCGACGGACTTGCTTGTGCACCTGCACTGGAAGAGTCTCACGAGGCGGTTCCCAGTGTCCGCCTGGTACACGCCTGCGACCGGGCCACCCTATCTGGACTATCCCACATGTTTCGCCTACCTCGAATGGTTCCTCGGTGCGCTGGCGCAGTTGCTCCGTATTCCACTCGATCACGAGAACGGTAGTGTGCGTTTATCGACGTTGATCTTCATGCGAATAACAGTTATCGCACTAGACGTGTTTCTGTTTCTCGGCATGCGACCATGGTGTGCAGGCCCGGAGACAGCCGCCGCAGCCTCTTTCCCGTCTGTAGTACTCGATCGATTGCTTTGGGTTGTTACGCACCCTGCGCTCTGGCTCGTAGACAATATCCATTTCCAATACAATGGGCTGGTAATTGGCGTCATTCTATACAGCCTGGGCGTCCTGTTTCGCGAGAGCGTTTACGCGGAAATGGAAAAGCGTCGATCCCAAAGAGGCATGTGGCGAGCTAGTGCGGCTTTTCTGGTGGCGTTGGGCTTGAAACATACGACTGCGCTCAGCATTGCGCCAGTAGTCGGACTTGTGCTGTGGAAACAACGCGCCTGGAAGAATATCTATGTTGTTGTTTCCGGTTTCGTTTGGTTGCTTCTGATGCTCGGCTTGCCTTTTGGGTGCGTGGGTTGGCGCGCGCTCTGGGAACGCCTCTTCCCGCTGGATGAGCGGGGCCTTTTTCACGCGTATTGGGCGCCGAACGCGTATGCCCTGCTCGCAGCCGCTGACAAAGTTGTCGCCCGTTTCTGCGCTCTCGTTTTCAGCAGACTTGTGGAACGAGGGCTTGCGAAATCTCCGCACGGCTCTGATCTGCTACCGATGCTACACCGATCCGGCCGCGTTTCGAACAGCGCCGGACTCGTCCAGACTGCAGGGGGCGGTTTCTACCTCTTGCCAGAATGGACTCCGATGCTTGCCACGCTATGCTGCGTCGTCGCAATGACACCGAGTCTGCTTGCTCTGCACTGGGCATTCCAGGAAAGTGCAAGGCATGGCGAAACACAACCTGCCAGCTCGGATGCAACCGCCGTAGACCGGTTAGATCAGCGCCGTTGCATGGAGTTTTTGGCGAAGATATGCGCACAGGTGTCCCTGAGCTTGTTCTTGTTCGGATGGCATGTCCACGAAAAGGCGCTCATCCTGCCGGTGTTCCTCGCGGGCCTCGGATTAGGGCCGCGTCATCCGGTAGCTGCGGCCCTGAGCACAGCCTGCTCGCTGGCGATGTTCCCGCTGGTGTCCTCGCCAGGCGTACGGCTGGTTCGGCTCGCGCTGCTCTTCTGGCACTGGCTATACTTTGCGCCGCTGCAGCCTTGGCCACCGACGCGCGCGTGGCTGTTGGTGTATTCGTACGGTGGAATTGGGCTGATGATCGGCGAGCTGTTGGCCTCGTGGCACGGCTGGCAGCGTCTGGGTCTACCGTTTCTGCCGCTGATGCTACAGTCCGTGTACAGTGCGCTCGCTGTTGTCTTCGCATGGGGTTATCTCAGCTGGCAGGTGTGGCGAAGCACGCGAGCCGATTACATGGGATGCAGCCCAAATGCCGAAGCCAAGCACTTGCTCATCGCACCGTCAGTGCAGGCCGGTGCGCGACCTCTGCTTGTCCGTAGCTCCTCCAAGCACTGAAATGTAAAATATCTACTGTTAAGCATGATATCGCTCGATCTCCCATGGAGCAGAGCACTTTGACAACACCAGGCACTATTAGGACAAGGCGAATGCGTGGTACTCTCGACGACTTTCGTCTGCGGTACCTGCGTGCGGTACAGCACCTTATCGCGTTGCACGACGATGCCGTGCCACCCTCACCTGAGTGCCAGTCTGCGTAGCTTCAAAAGCAAGCAACACGGTTTCCAGAAGTGCCAAAATACGCCCATATCATTCTCTGGAACGGAGTCTCCAGGCGACGGACTTTTTTATTGAGATATGGCACAAAGTCTGCACGCTGGACGAGGAGTCTGTGTGATGACACCCTGAAAACAAACGCCGTTCTAAAGAAAAAGGCTGCTGTCGCCAGTGGTGCAGTAGTGGCGAGAAACCCGCCCTAGACAAAACGTCTCCAACTGAGGAGCAGACGCCTCCCAGTCTTGATCGACCGGCCATCTCCTACTGCTTCCAACTTCTTCTCATATAGGTCGACTTTGAGAGGTTGTCCAATAAAGTTTGTTCTTGTCGACTCTGGAGGTCTCTTCTCCAGCACCGCACATTTCCGTCCATTGAATGCGGCGTTAAAGTCTCAATTGACAAACTCCATACGTTTCTTGCCATTGGTTGTACTTACGAATGCGAGTAGTCCACGAACTTTTGCCCTCCTTTCCATTTGCTCTTCCGTCAGCGCTCCGTACTTTTTTATACCCTCAGGGCTCCTCTGGCACTTTTTCCATCTCGACACTCTGAGGTGTACACTCCAGTTCGTGATGTGTATACGATGTTCGGAACTCATCTACAGGTATCGTAACAAAACGCCTTGCGCACTCCTTGTACGTTCACGTCGTTGGAGCTGGTGTACACCCTTTTTTGGATTCCCAGCGTCCTGCTCCGTATGCGACTACGAGCCTTTGAATTTCATCCTCCTTCAACGCACTCAACTCATTGAAAAAATTCGCGAACGCCCGCTGTTTCCCGCCGTATCGATTCATTCGCAAACGAGCCCACCGGGGCTTGGTATACTCCTCCCACAGCGTATCCCAATGCGCAATGCGAATATCATAACCATCGCTGTATCCAAGCGTGCGGAAGATGGTATTGATGGTAACGTACGTCAGAAAGCAATGCGTCTTTAGAGGTTATCGACAGCGAGATTCTACCGGGAATCAGGTATAACGAATGCGAGGAAGAAAACTGCTGCGTGGAATGCAGGAATGAAAGAGCACCTGGAAGCTTCGAGCGAGGCGACGAGCCGAGGCGCGGACTTTGAAGCTTTTCGAAAGTGTATGGAAGTTCGCATTGCGCATTGGGATACGCTGTGGGAGGAGTATGCCAAGCCCCGGTGGGCTCGTTTGCGAATGAATCGATACGGCGGGAAACAGCGGGCGTTCGCGAATTTTTTCAATGAGTTGAGTGCCCTGAAGGAGGATGAAATTCAAAGGCTCGTAATCGCATACGGAGCAGGACGCTGGGAATCCAAAAAAGGGTGTACACCAGCTCCAACGACGTGAACGTACAAGGAGTGCGCAAGGCGTTTTGTTACGATACCTGTAGATGAGTTCCGAACATCGTATACACATCACGAACTGGAGTGTACACCTCAGAGTGTCGAGATGGAAAAAGTGCCAGAGGAGCCCTGAGGGTATAAAAAAGTACGGAGCGCTGACGGAAGAGCAAATGGAAAGGAGGGCAAAAGTTCGTGGACTACTCGCATTCGTAAGTACAACCAATGGCAAGAAACGTATGGAGTTTGTCAATTGAGACTTTAACGCCGCATTCAATGGACGGAAATGTGCGGTGCTGGACAAGAGACCTCCAGAGTCGACAAGAACGAACTTTATTGGACAACCTCTCAAAGTCGACCTATATGAGAAGAAGTTGGAAGCAGTAGGAGATGGCCGGTCGATCAAGACTGGGAGGCGTCTGCTCCTCAGTTGGAGACGTTTTGTCTAGGGCGGGTTTCTCGCCACTACTGCACCACTGGCGACAGCAGCCTTTTTCTTTAGAACGGCGTTTTCTGTTCGTAGCGGATGCCAGAGAACTGACGTTCATTTGATTCGCAGAGTAGAGGACGCTTATGCGTTCGGGATTTCTGCACGAAGCAGAGCCGCCGGCTCTGGATCCTGCAGATGCGGTGTGGCGACGTCTCAGTTCAGTTGAGCAGCAACGATACTTTCTTCATCGCATCGTGCTGCACACTTTTGCGCAGAAACCCTTAAGGATACCGACGGAAATACTCGAACACAACTCAGGACAAAGTGGCGTTCATGAGTGGCAAGGACCGGTCGCCAGTTTCCTGCGACTGCTCCGTCGACTCTGTCACGGCCTCCGGTGGGAACACCGCGGTGCCGAGCGCTCAGTCGTCGTTCTCCACCCTGGTGTGTACGTTGGCTGTGTTGCCGACGAACACACTGTCGACGACGTGCCTCTCATCGTGCACCGTTGCGACGACCTGGGCGCTTACTCGGTGACGGTGCTGCTGGAGCCCTTGCTGGTGCTGGCCCCGTTCGGGAAGCAGGTGACACGAGTGCGCTTTCGCAAGGCCGTCACCGAGAACAGCAGCCCAGAGACCATCGATGCGTTTATGCACGTCACACTCCCGCTGGCACAGGCGCTTCTCGGAACGGATTCGTGGTCAGAGCTGGCACCTTGCCGGGCGCTTCGGGTCCAGCTACTTCGACGGGATGTGCCTCAAAGCGGCTCCGATACGCAGAGGATGCACGCACCACGCGGCGTTGTTCTGTTCGAGTGTCCAGTATTGAAGACGGGGCTGCACTGGGAGACGCTTCGTGAGACGCTGGCGAGGGGCTCGTTCCCACATGGACGCAGCGTTATTCAGCGGCTGGGCGGGGTGGTGTCCACGGCAGGTGTTGCGCCAACGTGGGGTCTGCGCCTCATCAGCATGTCGCGTTCGCATTTCGAGCGCTGGTTGAGCGACGTGTACATAAGCGCCGTTCGAGTGCCGAAATCACGGACACCCATGTGCAGTCTGACAGTATGGGCGGAGAGCGCTGACAACTGCGCCTACGTTGCGAACACGAGCTGGTTTGAGGACTTGGATACTTTCTCGAATGAGCGCCGGGACCTACTCGGTTTTGCCGCCTTAGAAAAGATATTTTACAGCAAACTGCTTCCTCGTCTACGGCGGCGTATTCGGAATGCTGGACGCGCGGATACGCAGCATCACCCCCTGTTGCTGTGGTTCATGGCAATGGCACCTCCGAAGGGGCCACTTCAGACGTGCCTCGGGGCAGAGGTAGCGCTGCCAAGCCACCTACTTATACAGGATTTGGAGCATGTGCTTGGTGTGCGGTTTCATCTGCAACAAGACCAGAAAACTACGCTCTGGTGGTTATGCTGCCAAGGTTTGGGTTACCAGAACTGGAGCCGCGTTCGCCATTAGGTTATTCAGCGGGCTGGCTTGCTCTTGCTGAGTGCGATTTCCTGCTTGTCTCGTTTGATCGAGGCTGACTAGCACAGTCTGCAACGCGGCAGGGGCACCAGTACGCGGGATGAGCGGAGCGCTCGATCCCGGATCCTGTTCGACTCGGTACGAGGCGTAGGCCCAGAGCGGGGTCGTTGCCAGCGCGTCGACTCGCTGCGAAGCAGGTCTGACTGCCCACTGTGGATCGTAGGCTGATGGGAGCTGCAGCTGAGCGCTTTCCCAGTTGCGATCCATCGCTACATTCGTCCAGATTGAGGCAAAAACGCCAACGTCCTCTGTTTGCGTTGCAACGGTTCGTGCTTGTGTACGATGGAGTTCCACTAGCCACTCGGGGCGGCGTCCTCGCTCTACGGCCGGATACTCCCATTTACGGGCATCTGTGTCCGGAACTGGGTCCACCAGGCCAGTTCGATCCGGTGCGGCGACTGGGGTATCAGTTTGCGTCGCGCGGGCGACGACGACAGCGTCGGTGCCAGCCCGACTGGCTCGCTGCGAGTCTGCAGTAGCCGCCGTCCAAGCTGTATGCGTTTCGCTTGGATCCGTTCCGAGTAGCGTAGCCGCCTCAGGGGCTGCGGCCTCTGGTCCACTACGAGAGCCGGCTTCGCTGGCGCTGGCTCCCGTTGCAGCACGCGTCGTAAAAACGCTTTGCTGGACGAGAGCGCCTGGAGCCTGCGCTCCCTCGTAAAGCGTATGGAGTTGGAAACCAGGCGCAACGAGCACTGAAGCGCCTGCTGCTGTCGACGAGGCCCCTAGCCAGCTGGGAAAGGCCTGCCCCAGTAAGCCCGCTAGCCGACGGCCGAGATCGTACCAGAGACGTGCACCTCGCAGCTGCGTCTCTGACAGCCGGTCCAGCGAGTCCGCGTCAAAGTACCCGGCGAGAAGGGCCACTATGCGTGCGGACAAGCGCCTCATTCGGCGCTGCAGCAGCGCGCGACGCCTTTGCAAGAGACGTGCCGCGATAACCGCCTCACCTGACGCGGTAACTTCCGTACTGCGCGCAGCTGGCTCGTCTTCCGCACCGCTTTCCTGGGGCGTTTCTCTCTGGCGCCGCATATTCGTTTGTGGAAGCGAAGCGCGGCTTCAGCATGCGCACATTCGCGTGTGCAAAACTCCAGGTATTCGCAGCGCTCAGCTGCTGTTGCCCTTTGGCGGTTTCGAGCTCCACCTTCGTTCACTGTGCAACTGCTAAAGCCCACGTGTCCTCTTACACCAACGTTCAGTCGCGGTGCCGCCTGCACGAGTGCGTCTCGGAACGCTTCCGCTGGTGCGCAGGCGCTGTGCCTATGCGCCTGCGCTCATGCGATCCGTTGGACGAGCGCCGGCCAATGGCGCGGCCGCTTTCGCGCAATGTGGACCTATCGTTTCTACGCAGTCCATGCGACAGATTCCGTAGATTTTATGGATGCTCGGGACGCTATATTTGGTACGGATGATATCGACCGTGTTTCGTCATTCCGGGACGGTCGTCTGCGTTCAGTAAGCTTGCGTGATATCACGAATGACGTTAGCCAAGGTTCACAAGTACGTGTTTGTCTACGTCTCTGCGTACCTGCACGCATCCAGAAACATGGAGCCCCGACCTTCGGATGCAGTGCAGAGCGATCGCTGTGGGCGGGACGCGATGGCGCTTGGCGCACGCTCCACAGCTGCCGGCTGAGTGCGCCATCGATACACTTGTCGCTACCCGAACAGGAGAATATCGAAGAGAAGAGCCATGTGCGTCTGGAGGAACGAGCGCAGTCAATTACGCTCTGTGCAGTGCATTCTGGAGTACGCGTGAACTCCAGAATGGTCTTTTGTTCTTGCTCGCAGGTATTCAAGAAAAGAAGTGAATCCCCTGGATCGCAGAAAGTTCGCGGAACGAATGTGTCCCGTCACTCCTAGATTGCAAAGAAAGGCCTTGCATGGACAAGTCAAATGTGCTATGGTCTGCAGGCGGATGCTTCCCTCTTTTCATGGTTCTTTTGCTGGACGTCGTCCATCGAAAATAGAAGTTACCAAACTCAAGCTCAACGACTGCCTCCGCCTGGATCCATTTCACGCCAAAGGACCTCCGAGAAAAAGCTGCAGGATGTGAAGCTTTCGCATCATGGATAAGAACGACGGTGACGATGCGCGAATGAACAAAGCGACAGGTACCCATGTACACGAGACCATCGCGCGATGAACAGCAAACGCTGTCGGCTTGGGAGGGAAACGCGGTCGTCCATCGCGGGACGGACGAATGTTCGGCTCATCCGGTGAGACTTGATTCGCGAGAAATTGCGGAGCTGTTCATGGGCACTCAGATAGGCGTGGAACGCAGTTCGCAACCGAAAGACAAGACGGAACGACGGCGGGAGCAGTCCGTGGGCCCTCTCAAGTGTCTGGATACGAAAAACTCGTCAAAAATACAGGATCGTTCAACACCTCATCCCTCGTAGAAGCGCTCCCCGGGGCCTTCTCTGTCACGCATTCCTCTGTCCTGCTCTGAGCCGACGTCGCATCCCATCACTCGCCAGCCGGAAAGGAATATGCTGCTGATACTGGGGTTGAGGTACTCTTCGTACCAGTCTATGCTGCCTTGTGCAAGCTCATCGAACGCGTCGTCTGTCGTGTTGGACGCCATCTCAAGGCTAGCGGATCTGAATACGAGTGGTTTCCACCCATGACATCGAAGGCAATCGAGAAAATCATTCTTCGACAATTCATTGTCTACCTTCAACAGCCCTGAATTGCATTGTTGTTGCTCGTCTGCTCGTGCGCGTGAGGGTAGCGCGAAGAAGCGCTGCGTTTCACGAGGCGCACCCCGTGTCCCTGGACTGCGTCGAATCCTCAGCGTGCTGGCGCAGCAGCATGGAAACTGACGGAGACGATCTCTCGAGATACTGATGGAGGCAAGTCACGAGCTGATGATGTCATATTCGTTCGCGGCGGTAGCCAGTGCCCCGGAAACGTCGCAGTGAGCTCGAGCGTCACCTCTGATCACCAGAGCTCAACGTGGCGTACTGGACCCCGAATCGCCGAACGTCATATCCAAGGAATGGTAGACACATCGTGCCTGGCTGGAAGCCTTGCCTCCTGCGGAAATGCGTGTTCCATGAACGAGCATCGTAGAGCAAAGCTGTAGCAGAGCCCGGATCCGAGCGCATTCGCCTTCTCAAGCTCCTCCCTGATGTCTTCCTGATTCGTCAGATCGAGGTCTATTGTATCACCAAAGAGTCTTCAGTGGTATATGGCCGCTCTCAGTGAGCTACGACTGGTCTCTGCAAGCAACGATGAAGCATTATGACAACTTTACGAAAAGCACTGGTGGAGCTCGCTCAATCTTTTCCTTCAACACAATGGAAATAGAATGAACTGAACAGGGACGATCAACACTTTCGGACGATCGACCTGCATGCACTTTGTGAAACCCTGGTCTCAGTCGAACAATGAGACTCATTTTCAACCGTTTTTAGGTAGATGAATAGAGATAGTTTCAGATACGCGGGAGTCCGGGTTCCGGGGCACCGCGGCCGTCGCCATACCAGCAGATCGATCGAGGCGGTGGAGCCCACGACCTCACAAGAAAACTAGATGGGGCTGCGCATCTTCTTCCAATGCTAGGTTGCATCGCTGGCCGGGTATCGTGGCCACCAGGACGCATATGGTCAAGCGGAATGACAGCAACGGGATCGATGTCGACACCCTGAGCATCCTGTCGAATCGAGACGGCTGTTTCATGCGCTTCATTCAGAGACAATATATGACCGTGCCATCGGCGCATGCGGACGATCTTTGGCAGGAGGATCTGACAGACTGCGCTGCGATCGCGAACAGTATCGGTGGTGCGGAGGCAACAGGCGTGGCTTTACCAGCCTGTTCAGTGCACCACATAAGGAGCTGATGGATGCGTCCCGTTATTTGGTCATAGCCTACCGCGCTGAATATGCTGTAGCGCGCATCATCTGCACTCCTGCTCCTTCGACGTGCGCGGACAAGGAAAACAGGAATCGATTCTGTAAGATTCTCATCGATGCGTTCAGGACGACATCCACACATGAAGAGAATGGGAGCACGTTGCATGATCTAGAAAAGATAACAGTGAAACACAGCCGAATGCTCGATACGGTGCTGGGTAAGCTGAGCGAGCGTCGGAAGGCGAGGTGCTCGAATAGCGAGGCTTTCTATGAGGTCATTTCACCTGTGCAACAATGGACGTTACCGCTTTCCACACTGAGCATTCTACACCGCGATCAACTTGCCGGAATGCACCGTGCCTCGGCAACATCCAGCAGCTTTGCGTTGAGCGAAATTCCGTCAGAATCCCATACTACAAAGTCTGCGCATTGTACTGAAACTCTGAAGACCTTTGGTGAATAGAGAACCACTGACCAGGAGCGAAGACTCCCAGAATCCTCTACGGCAAAGTCTGGGCAATGTACTGAAACGCTGAAGATGTTCGATGAAAAAGGAACCGGTGACCAGGAGCGATGCGTTCGTATGTAATCGCCCGGAGCAAGGCGCTGGTTCGGTACGAGTCAGCTATCCGGCAAGGTTGCGACGCCGTATAATCCACCCACTCACACACATTCACACAAGGAAGCAGTGTCCTGGACATTTGATAAACGATCATGGTAACCCTCAATTCGGTGTTACGAAATGTATCGGGATCGTGAACCGCACCTCTTCCGCAAACGCTTCCTGGGTTTCAGACCCCTTCGATCACCGGCATACCCCCTGCTATGCAATTCAGGTTGGATCACAACGGCAGTGTCATAGACGGCACACTGTCGGACGACTGCACTCTTTCAAAGTCAACGTTCTTGTCGTCGGTGTTCTCCCCGGTGTATCATCCATGAGTCTGCATACGAAAACTCCCTGTCCGCCATTCATCGCATCTTGTGCGGCATTTTCCTCTCCTCGCCTCCGCTATTCCCATCGTTATCGTTATCATCATCGGAGTTTTCCACGAGCGCTTCTGCTCGCCTGAATGCGGACGTCGCCCGGACAGTACATTTGCATTCGGCGACGGCGTGACGAGCCCAGGTAAACGCACCACCTCATGATCGTCGAGCAGACCTGCTCTGCATGTACGGACTCGTGCCTGTGTCACGAGACATGTCCCCATTTTGTCGGATACAGGGAACGCCTCATTCTCGAGCAGCAACGGAACAATGGGCCCCGCCAAACCGCTCGTCGATGGTGCACCACAGTGCCGAGGAACAACTGCGGCGCGTTCACGAGTTCCTGCATGGATATCGCACCTGTAAAAAGAGGACGCTTCCATACGTTTACACGAAACATGTCATGTATGGATACGGGTAAGCGGCACCACCGCGTCGAAGCCGAACGCTCGGACGCACCGATGCTCGCCCAACTCGTCCCAGATGGTATGCAGGGTCACCAGTGCGCCGCTTGATACCCCGAGTTCGGCACGAGAGCGATAGAGCGATAGAGCGAGCGACAGAAAACGGACCCGCTCGAGATCGGGCGCTGATGGATCGCGGGACGCCGCTGCGCCCCACGGGGCGAAACGGAAAAAGGACGGGTTCGTGGGCGCGCTGGTACCGCAGCTTGGCACGCGAGGCTTCCTGTGTGTACGTACGCGTAGCTTGTCGCTTGACGTACGGGAAACGTTTCGTCGAGACAGCAGCGCACAGCGTAGGTGGTCATTATCCTATTTATTCTGATATTTATTGGACAACGGATAGAATCTTTGGCGATGCGGCAACCAGCGAGTTTCACGTCGCCGCTGTGCGTCGTGGTATACGGAGAGCGGGAGCGCCCGTCGCTCGCGAGCGCACCCTCGACTTCGGAGCACAGCTCTTGGCAGGGCTCTGTGTTAGCGAGCGCGTCCGCTCAGTCGAGCGCAAGCTCGTCGTCCAGCGCAGGTAGTCGCTGGGGCGCTTCACAGAGCCTGCTCACGTACCCGGCGGTGTTTAGCGAGTCCAGGGCGGCGATTCGCGCCCGCTTCCAGGCTCCGCCCCCGACACCACACTGTGCGCGTATGCCTGACGGTCGTCTGTGCTGGTTGCGCAAGGAAAATGTGGCTCATCATTGAGCGTCAGCAGACGGCGGCTGTGGCGGTAGTGGCTGTCGTTGCTGTCGTTGCTGTCGTTGCACCCAGTTGTTGGTACGCGACGAGCTAGAGTCGTTGCCTGTCGTCGACGCCGAGGCGTTCGAAGGCCGCTCGCGCCCGTGTCCTTCGTCCATGGACTGGCGCTGCGGCTTGCTCGCTTGACTTGGACTCGAGCGAGCGGCGCCTGTGTGCCCGTCTGCGTTCGTGCTTCCGTCAGCGGGTTTCGGTGCAGCGGATGCAGGTCCGTTGTGGCTGCCGCTCGCCTGCGAAACGCGGGTCGAGTCGTTCCGCGTCGACCGCGGCTTGGTCGACTGCGAAGCAGCAGGCGCCTGCGCGCGCTCTCTGCCCTTGTTTGCAGCTGTGCTCGACGCGGGTGGACGGGATGTGCGTTCCGCTCTGCGTACCACGGTAGTTTCGGTTGTCATACGCACGGTCCGCTTTGTACCGCTGCTGCTCGTTGTGGTTGAAACCTGCGTTGTGCGTTTCTGTACAGCAGTGCGCGTAGCGTCATTCGCATCCGTCTGCGGAGTAGTAACGGGTTTGCTTCGGTCGGGTTTCGCTCGGGCCTCCAGTTCAGCGATGGTGCGAGCAAATCCTCGGCGCTGCTCCGCTGCAGATGGCGTATTCGACCAGGCAATCTCCCCGCTGGGGACTCTCTCCTGGAAATAGTTGCCCGTATCGGGATCGAAGACGTCGTTCTGGCCGAAGAGGTCGCGTCGGCGTTCCTCGCTGGTGAGCTCCCGATGCGGATCAATGGAGCCCACCGCCTCCAGCAACCGTCGCTCTTCAATAAAAGGCAGCAGAACAACTGCCTCCCAATCAAACCGCTTGCCATTCAGATCTGTACGGAACTCTGCGGGATAAAAATCACGCACCGGGCTCTCTAGATCGAGCATGAGCTGTCGATACGGAGGTGGTAGCTCGCCGCTGCTTTCAGGGGGCAAAACGCCCAGCAGCTGGGTCAGCGGCGTGAAAGGTTTCCCCTTGAGAAAACGAACCTTGTACGAGCCGAGGTCGCGGAGATCCGAACACAATGGTGCGAAATAGTACGGATAATACCAGGTCCACGACGGGCATCCGTGGTGGTAGTACTGGAGCACCCAATGCAGACCTTCGAGATAGCTCTGAATCACCTGTCCGCGTAGTCGCTCGTTCCCGTCTGGTGCATCGAGGTTCAAACGGAATTTGTCCCGATAATAGGCGACGCGGTAGCGCTCGGGGTCACAGTACTCCTGGATGTTCTCGTCGACGCCTCTGCGATTGAAATACGCGCGTTCCTCTTCCGCAAGACGAGCTGCGAATGCCTCCAGTCGGTCTGGATGGATTCGGTGCTTGTCGGTGAGGTAGCCACCCATGATGGGCAGCAGCTCCTTATACGCGCCGAAGAGGAGTTCCAGCGCACCGTCAGAGATATCCAGATGGGGAAGGTGTGGCAGAAAGTCGTTGCCCACGAGTACGCCCATGAACATAAAGTCATCGACGATGCGCTCCAAATCAACGTGGAATGGCGGGGCATCGCTTCGCTGGCGACTGGCCAATTCAGCGAACTCCTTATACAGTTCGTCGCGCAGGAGATTAATCTCCAGCAGGTGAAACTCCTCAAAGTCGTCCAGATTGGCGGGTGCATCGACAAGTCCCATGCGTCGGGCGGCAAGCGCCCGCGCCAGAGGCGAGTTGTCGCCGGACTCGCTCGCCGCAGCCGGGTTGCTCAGCGACGTTATTGGCGGCGAGCGTGCTGCTGCTCCGAGTCGCTCACCGATGCGTCCGCGGTACACGAGTTTCTCTCGAAGCAGCGCAAAGTACGGCTCGTGGGTCACGAGTCCCAACATAATCAGATCCGCATCGAGTCCATACATGCAGTGCCGGATGGGCATATCCCCGCGGTGGCGGTGTTGCCGCTTAATCTCCCGGATCATTTCCATGATCTTGTGCTCGCCTTCGCCGGGCACCTCGGGTCCACTGAAAACCACTTTGCATCCGGTCTGCCACGCCCGATCGTTTCGCATTTTGTAGTCGATCCATTCGCGAAAGGCCTGCGACAACCGGTCCATGAACGCAGTACCAGGCGTGATGCAGTTCGAATCGAAGCGTTCTTCAATGAATCCGTCCTCGAGATCGCCACGGGCAATGGCTTCTGCGAGCACTCGTTCCGCCTCTTTGGCCGAGCGGAAGCGTCGAGAACGTTGCTGGTTCATCTTTGCGCGTGGTGCTACACCATCCACAGCCAGAAAGAGGAACTTTCGTGGTTTCACAATGCGGTAAAGACGATCGGTGTAGGCAAAAATGCGGGCAAACATCTCCACTTCATCGAGAAAGATGATATCGCCGTCGTTGTTATGGGTGCAGGTGTGGATGATACCGTTCATGTCGAGGTAGAAGTTGTCGAACTCACGATCACCTTCAAGCGACTGGTTGATGACCGGATAGCGCAGTGAGAGCCAACGAAAGAAGCGCGGAATCCCCATGGTGCTACGCTGCTGCTCGGACACGCGGAGGCAGCACAGCGCCCGACGTGCTTACGAGAGAGCGTCTGCAGGCCTCCGTCTCGAGCGCGTCAACGGCTGCTGGCCCAGCGCCGTTTCCCAACGACACTTACGTGAGCAAAGATCTTGTCAAAACTGCTGGATTCGCGTATCCGTACCAAAAACACGCAACACACGAGAACAAGTTCTTTCTGAACGAAACGAAAGGTCCGACACCAGTCGCGAGCTTTCGTAGACTTGAACGAAGGGTTCAGGCACCCGAGTCTCCAATCAATTGTAGATTGGATCTTGGATAAAAAGTCTCTCTTGGTGGCCAGATCACGCACGAACACCAGTCACGAAACGAAACGAAACGAAACGAAACGAGTCGTCGAGCTTACACAGCACGGAGTCGTGCACCTCCCCAGTAGACGCTTGCTTCCTCCTTATCGTGCGAACACGACTTGCGTTTTCAACGTTTGATAGAGCACTCGTTTTGCAACGCGTTCCGAGTCTATGCTACCGCCACGACGCACAACCCAAGCGCCTCGTGTGCCTGGAACAACTCCGTCAACGAGTCGTTGAACGCTTCGCAAGCAGCGTCAGAAGCGGAGAGGCGCAGTGCAGACGCCGTACGAAGAAAAGCACCCGCACATTTGCGCCCGCCGGTGGCTGCCGCGGATGCATTTCGCCTACCTCCGTGAGCCAGCTCAGCGAGTACCAACAGCAAGGCACGTAGCCGCAGCACCGCAACGCAAAACTGACCACGGATCAGGGGACACTAAAGCCCGGACAACTGAATCTGATTGCACTTTCGGGGAACCGTGCTTGGGTGCTTTGATTGTACACTGTAAACGAGGGCATACGGATTCATCGACTGCTTGCACGGCACTTGGTGAACGGCTCGAAGGGATGCGTGGCCTAGAGTCGCACCGGCTCGGCGCGCAGCATCTCTTTCTAGGTTTTACGGTGCCTTTCTGGACAGAGAAGAATGAATCACCGAATAGGCCGACTAAGCGACAGCTTCTGGCCATTAACCGGAAGCGACGCGGCTTGTTCGGCACTGCTGGTGGGCTGCTCGCAGGCGGCGCTGCGGCGCCTGGCTGGGAGGCGGGCCCCAGGAGCGGTACACGCGGGTCGTTGCTGCGCCTGGAGGCTGCACGAGCTGCCTCTGTGACAGAAAGGCAACACCAGGGAGCCTCGGTTGTGGGAAAAACGACACCTGAGGCCGTCGCCTACGAGATCGATCGGCACGGGTCTGTGTACGCGTACCGGGCAACAAGCACGGCGGGCGCGGGGTCCCTGGAGCGGCTCGCGGACTTGCGGAGTAGCGACTGGCGCCAGCGTGCTCGACAGGCGTTGGCAGCAGCACCTGGTCAGCTCGTGCTCCAGTTGCGCTCAGTTTTCCTGCCCGAGGGGTTTCCAGAGAGCGTCGGGCCATCCTACCTGCGTTACTCGTTGTGGCGCGGTGCCCAGAACGTGGTCTCCGCGATGACCGCAGTGCTATCGACGCATGCCCTGCTCGCAGCAGTTGGTCTATCGTCGACGCCGGTGGCCGCGGCGACGTCTTGGGTCCTCAAGGACGGCATTGGTCAGCTGGGAAAGCTGCTGACGGCGCGACGCGGTCGAGACTTTGATGCCGATCCCAAGCGATACCGCCTGTCGTCGGACCTGCTCTATGATGCTGGGTTATCGCTGGAGATTCTGACACCGCTCTTCCCGCAATATTTCCTAGCGCTAGCTGCGCTGGGCAACTTTACGAAATCGGTAGCGATTACAGTAGGCATGGCTTGTCGTAATTCAGTGCTGAGCTCGTTCGTTTTGCGTGGCAATCTGGGGGATATCAGTGCCAAGAACGATGCCCAGAACGTTGTCACGAATCTGACTGGCATGGGGCTGGGGATTGTGACGGCGCGGGCGTTGCCGCCAAAGCCATCAGTTCGCCTGGGGGCCTTTGCTGCACTGACGGCCCTGTACAGCGTCCTCAATTACCAGTCCATGAAGGCAGTGAAGTTAAATGTGGTGAATCGTCAGCGAGGAGCAATCATTGCGGACTCCTTCGTGCGGAGTCATGCTGAGGATGTGCTCGATGTTGAGACCGTCAATGATCTGGAATGTATCATTCCATTTGTACCAGAGCACTTTCAGTGGTTGCCCCTTAAACTGGGCGTGTCCCTGGAGCGAGTGGGTCGCTTGCCGCCGCCCCAGCGAAGACCCCGTGCTCGCTACGTGATGTCGATGAATGAGCGGGAGCTACGCGTGGCGTTGCACGAGCGAGCAGCTCCTCGCGATCTGCTGCAGGTTCTGTTGCAGAGCGCGTATCTTCGCTACTTGGTAAGTGTGCGGAGTGGCGGTATGGAGCGGTGTAGCCCAGCACGGCAGCGAACAGCCATAGGTTTGCCACGGGTCTGTTTTCCGCTACGGCTTTCACCGGATATGGACCAAGGGCAGCTGATGGCCCAGGCAGAGGCGTATGCGGAACGCTATGTGGACGCGTTCTGTAGAGCTCTAGAGCGGCGTGGCTGGAACACAAGGGTTCTGCAGCTGGCCCCGGATCGCTATCGCTGTCGCTGGTGAGCGGCTCTAGCTCTCGGGACGGAGAGCGCTCTCGATCGAGTCCAGAAGCTTGATTTTTATGCACACAACCTGAGATCCATCCGGAATATCCTGACCCGGCTCATGGAACACTGCGTATTTGCGACGTTGCTCGGGGGCATTTTGGGCGTCCAAGTTTGGTTCTCAGGCCATGAACGCTGAAGCCGGATTCACTCCAAGCGACATGAAAGGAGCATTAGGGAGCATTATAGACGACTAGGAAGACATAGGTAGCACTAGGGAGCATTCGGATGCCCTGGAAAGCACCATTCAGGACACGCCACATCGCGTGTTGTCGCGCGAGTCCCATGGTGACGGTACATTCCGTTTGTTTACGAGATCGCTTAGCAGCCTATTGACGGCTCGCTTGGTGATCCCGAAGCACTTCATCGGAATCCGGGCAGCACGAGCAGTGTATGTGTGTATGCGCAGTACCGCTGCTATGTGTCTGGGGCGTTGCAGTGCGCACCGGCACGTAGCGTGTCGGCGCTGTGTGCCATGGGCGGGTCGTCCCTCGGCTCCAGAGAGTCCGGGAGACCAAGCTCCGTAAACGAAGCTTTTGCGTATCGTCACAGAATGGTGCTGGAAATCAGGTTTTGTGTGAGACGCTCGGAGCGTATGCCATACGACAGCTGAACAGAGATGCGTCCAAGCATGATCTGAACTCAACTATCGCTCCTGATCTCTGTTGCGTCATCGCATAGGGATCGTCGAGGCCTGCTGCCCAGCCGCCTCATACATGCGAATGCAACTTGCCATGCAGTGCTCTTTGCCTTGCACACGACATAGAAGGCGTTGGGCATCGTGCTCGCAACACATAGCCGAACACCTATTTTGTTCAGCGCTGCGAATGCAGGCCTCTCTATGATCGATCGTACTTGCGCAGTGCGGCTTGCTGTCCATGCTCAGCTGTAGACCTGCTTCGCTCAGCGAGGTGAAGGCGTCAAGGCGACCGCAGTCACCGAGCGCGTTGTCGCCCAGTCTCATACGGCCTGATGGATAAACTCGCAGTACGTTTTCAGGTCACCTGCGAGTAACTTGCCGTTACGCTTCTTGTAAGCGCTAGACGCGTCCCGCTCCGGGCGTTCAGGTTCCCAGATTGATCACGACTTGCTTACCGCCACGCGGTGGATGCGGGCTCAATGCTTTCCGCTCAACGCGTTCCGCTCGTGCTCGAACGCGCTCGACCCGGCACCGGAATATTTACATACGCACTTGGTGGAGCTTCTGCGTTTTCCACGCTCTCGGTTCTGGATGGAGCACTGGTTGTGCTCGACACTGCAGTGCCCGCGTGCCTCTCGAGCCGCCGACGGGTGCGGTCTAGTTCGTAGCGACCTTCGAGCAGGTACGTTACCCCGTAGAGACTCGCGACCATCAGGGTCAGGAACGGAAGTCCAACACGAAAGAAAGGATTCTGCTGTAAAGGCCGAAGCATGGCTCTTTCCGACTTGCGGTCAGCGTTCAATGCTTCAGTTTCTACTCCGGTTTTCAGTAACTTAATGGGCTGCTGATTCGATCCCAACGCTTGCCGAGTCCTTCGTGCCACACGCTTCCTCTTGAGCGAAGACGACATCCAGTGAAGCATCGCTCGCGACGTCTGCCCGCTGAAGCACGGCCTGATGCCTCTGCTGCCATGCCTTGCACCACTTGGCGACCGAACGGAACGGAACGTACCCGTTTCTGTTGCTTCGTGTTTGTAATTATAAATTGTGCTTGTGCCTAATTCTTGTACCGAGCATAAGTAACTACTGTTTGTGTCATTTACTGGGCCTGATCACTCTAGCGTCCAAGGCATAGCACTTGACGTCACGGTTCAGGTACAGTTTTCGAAATGTTTGCGTTTTCAGCTGCGCCTCTGCTTCGCACGGGGAAAGTCTCGTTGCTCATTGCTGCTAAACCGAGCTTTCGTCCTTGTGCCTGTAACTTGTCTGCGAATTCGTTTGGGGATCGCAGCGTTTGGCGGCGAAGCGGGCATCAGCGAACGCAGAACGCGCGTCTTGTGAGCGTGAACGCGTCACTGGACCCTGTGAACGAGAAGGACACAACGGCAGAAGCTTCGCTGCCGCCCAAGCCGTCAAAACCTCCAGGCGTCACACGAGGGCAAGTTATTGTCGGCACGCTCGTAGGGTGCGTACTTCCTTTTGTTCTGTTTCGAGCGCTGGAGCGCTTACCGGGTCAAGATGCGGTCTCGGCTGGTCGATGGACAGTCGCTGGGATCACAGTCCTAACCGTAGGCTGGGTTGCGACCTATTTGACGCGTGTGGGTACGAAGCGCACCACCTATGCTCAGCAGCTGCGGGCATACGAAGATGCTGTCCTTCGCAGGCGACTAGCAGAGCTGAGCGATGAGGAGTTGCAGGTGCTCCTAGCGGACGGCGATGATGGCGAGAGTACGGGCCCAGAGCGCTCTTTTGAATCAGGTGCAGCTTCGAGTTCATTGTCCAAGTCACCAGAGGAGCCAGATCGCCGGAAGTGAGCTACTTGGACACGAGATAGAACGCTTAATTTCTGTGTTTGCAATGTACGGGACATTGGCACACTCGGGTCGTCAGCAGTCGCTACTGGTGCAGCTTCGATGGAGCGCGCAGCGTGCTGCCAAACTGCGAATACAGAGACGAAGCATCAACCTTTGCGCGGAGGCGTCCCGACTGGATGCACATCTGCATGCAGCAGGAGCAACAGGAGCTATGCCTGTGTCCCATGAACGTGAGAGCAGCGAATGTTGTCGCTGACGCTGGAGCGAGCGCAACGCGAGGGGGGCGCTGTACCGCGTCCCGCAGCAACTGGCCTGATGATCAAAGCGCCGTACATTCGTGGAAAGACTCCCGCCACCAGACTCTGTCGATACACGAGCACTGTCGTCGCATGTATACCATGCAGCTTCTCTGTCGGAAGTCGACACGTTCATCTGTATCGAAGGATGCTCCGCAATGCGTCACTCATGGACGACACGCACGGTGCACTCGTGCAGCAGCGTGCCCACAGTATCAAGGGCGCGCACCTGAGCTCGACCTTGAAAACTGCCGAAAGCCTTTTCGTTGCAACGCCATAAGCGTTGCTGCGACGGAGTTTGCACTTACTTCTGTGGCATTCGTACCAAATGCATGGATACAACGCATGGTACGGTTTGGGGTGCTGGAGGCGTACCAGAAGCATGGCTGCGACGGAATGCGCGGTAAGTGTCGTCTCATTGGCGCCAGAAGCGTTTTGTAGCGGAATGTACGAAAAATCGCGCTCGAAGCGATTCCGCATAGCGTCTTCTGCATGAACGCTGTGCACATTATGTGGAACGTGCCGCTGATGGTATGGGATCGATGGCAACGACCAGACTTTCGCGACGATGCCCAGGTTCAGCGTCAGTCATGGATCGGGAGACCTGCGGTTCCCGCCCGACCTTTCTAGGATCCACCGTCTCTAAGCTGCGCTTCCTGTTGGGATTCCAGGTTCGATCCAGCGATGGGAGCGCTGCTTGCGGGGAGCTTGCGAGCTGCTAGCCGGTTGATGCATACCGGCACTAGAAACCTGTCGCCTAAACAAGAACGCTTCGATATAATGAAGCGTTAGATGCAAATGCTCGCTACGCTGCTGCGACCATCGCACGTGCGATGCAGGCAAGAAGCGATCCAAACGCAGTTTACCCGTTTTCTTCATGGTATAGGACGCATGTATGGATCATCATCGCAAGCGTGATGCAGGCAAGAAGCGATCCAAACGCAGTTTACCCGTTTTCTTCATGGTATAGGACGCATGTATGGATCATCATCGCACGTGCGATGCAGGCAAGAAGTGATCCAAACGCAGTTTACCCGTTTTCTTCATGGTATAGGACGCATGTATGGATCATCATCGCAAGCGTGATGCAGGCAAGAAGTGATCCAAACGCAGTTTACCCGTTTTCTTCATGGTATAGGACGCATGTATGGATCATCATCGCAAGCGTGATGCAGGCAAGAAGTGATCCAAACGCAGTTTACCCGTTTTCTTCATGGTATAGGACGCATGTATGGATCATCATCGCAAGCGTGATGCAGGCAAGAAGTGATCCAAACGCAGTTTACCCGTTTTCTTCATGGTATAGGACGCATGTATGGATCACCACCATCATCATCACCCCCGCAGGGATTCCCCAGCAACCGCAATACGAAAGTGGATCCCGCTGGTCTCTGCGGACGCAGAGCCACGGCCGGCACCAGGCATCGTCTCTGCCAGCGGCCTGCGCTGGGGTTCACCTGCGGACCGAAACAACTTGCCCGCTTCTGGTTCATGGACGGTTCCGAGAATGGACAAGACTCAATTGCGGAAAAACTACGGCGCCGACTCTTGGAAAAGATGCTCGCTGAGCGCGAAGCGCTTCGAGAGCAGGAACGGCAGGCGCCAACGACGTCGGGGCCAGCACCGTCTCTGCCAGCGGCAACGCGCTCTACCGACCCAGACGAGGCTACTGAGCCGAGGCATCAAGTAGCTCGCGAGCTGTCTATTTCAGACTCGCAGCCAACACCTGCGGAGGTCTCTCAGGGAGCGTTGCCGGCAGCAGGAACCTCGTCGGGACCCGCGCTGGCGAGCGAGCACCAGCGTTTCGAGGCGGCAACTTCGGGGAACGCTGCTTCCACGACCCGGCAGTCTCCGGCTGTCGAGTCTGCAGCGTTATCGGTACCGGGGAACACCGAGCCTTGGCTCCGCGGACAACCAGCTGGCGACGATGCGCTGCCTGCTGAAACCAGGCGCTCAGCGAGTCTTTACGGAGCCGGGTGCGTAGAAGACACCGACCGCAACGCTCATTCTGCCACGGAACTCAAAACGTCGAGTCCGTCGGCACTCCCCGACCCGGAGGATGCGCATGCCCTGGCAAGTCGCACGAGTGGGACACCCGAGTCCGGGACTTCGTCTGAGCGCTCGCTGGCCACATGCTCGGTTTCGCCTGTACTGGGACCCGCCGACTCGTCTGAGCGGCATGCAGCTATGCACTGGACAGCGGATACACCCGAGTTCTTCGTAGGCGCGGATCATGGTGCCTCGGCGGAAGCCGTTGATCCCCAGCCACTGTCAACAAAGACGCAGGACGACAGACACTCACGAGACAGACAGGGCGCGACGGAGCCCAGCTCATTACCAGGAACGCAAGAAACGGCATTCGTTCGCATGGGGTATTCAGCGGAGGAGCTACAGCGGATCGAGTGCGCTGTTCAGAGTTTTTGTGCATATGCGCTGGCGGTTGCGGAGCGCACATTTCAGCGTGTGCAACGTGCAGAACGCGAGGTATCGTAGGCTCTGGAGATCCGCTTGCGCATCACTGAGCGTGAGAAACCGGATACAATGCTCTCGTGAGCATGCCGGAAGCAACAACAACAACAACAACAACAACAACAACAACAACAACTGCTGCTGCTGCTGCTACCTCGATAGCGACGAGCGGCAACCTATATGGACCGGTGAAAGGAGACAGAATCTCGAGTATGCCGTGCTGCGGCATCATCAAGTGCATGCCAGGTTGCCGCGCTGCGCCTGGCGTTCGCGTCCAGGCATCAGCATGGTGCACCTATACACAACACTGCGCTTACCGATACCGTATCTTGCCCTGGGTTCTAGCTGATCCAGAAACGGTGGCGATTTTTCTCGGGCTGATGTTCGCAAGGGCATCACCGAGCCGTTCTGTCTCCGGCCAGCGACCGCATTGGCGGCGCTTCCAGTGTCACAGGAGGCACGCACAGTCGACTGGGCTTCTGGAGCATCGCGTCAGCGAACCTTGACCCCGCAAGGGCAAGCCTGGTCAGTAATTCGCGGAACTCGGGGGCCTCGAGCGGACCAGCTGGCACTTCCCTGGCTGCCGATTATCATCACGTACTCGGGAGATTCATGGCTTGTCTCATAAATCCAGTACCATAAACAGGTTCAATGATTTTCGCATACGGCAAGGGAAAGGTATCGCACCTGGAGCACATGACCGGGTCAGCATTCACTTACTGAACGACCAGCCAGTGCATCGGAGCCTCGGGAGCGAGTCTACATTCCCGCTCTGTGAGGCAGTGGACAAAAGCCGCGTATGCGAGCTAGGCTGCCGTGTGCGCTTCTCGCGACCACGCACCGGGTATCGCGTTCCCGCGCTCGTGGCTGGACTCCCGCGCCTCTACGACGCCTGCTGCTCTCGGTGCGGCATCCACGCCAGCAGCATGCCCGTTGCTACCCAACTTATGCTGCGAATCTACGATATCCGTAAAGAAGAATGCTAGGGCAGCCAATCCGTTGCGGGTCTCGGTGACACGAAGACCGTAGCCTGCAGGTGTCTCCATGGCCACCGCGTGGCCCATATCGACCGGCTGGTGCTCGTTCGACTTCGATGCCACTGAGGACTGTGTATCCGCACGCCACGTCCAGCGAAGCACACGAAACCTCGTCACCCGTTCAAAGTGCTCTTGTGAGCTCTTGTCCACGAACGGGGAGCGCAACACGGCGATGCGCTCGAGTTTATCGCTCGGTGATGCGACACCGCCGTGAAGTTCGCCGCCGGCTGCCCGTATGAGGAGCTGCATTCGCCTCAAAACATCGTTCAAGCGTTTTGAGCGCATATCCCACGTCATGTAACGAAACAAATAACGGTATTCGTGAAGGTCCGGAACCGAACCCTCGGTAGAGCCTCCTGCTACCGCAGCTGCCGCCGCCCGACTCGTCCAGTGCCGTGCCCCAAGTGACCAGAGCTGACGACAGGATGTTGCCGTTTCTCGTGCCCAGGGTCGTGCGAGATGCATTCCTGACGAACGTGTACCGTCTTGGCGTCGGTAGCGCGTCGCCGACACGCACCCGCACCTGTTCGTTGGAAGAAACGTCGCAGGCGACGACGATCGCTGCGCTCCTTCTTGTGGTTCGATCTTCTCCCCGACGACAGTTCCGTGAAAAGCTTACCGCAATTGGAACCACTGATACGGTAACAAGTCCGCCAGGACACCCAAGTTTGCAGTTGACGCCTCCGATTCAGCGTATACACGGAACGGGACTGAACACGAACAAGTGCGCGCTGAGAGAGCGCACTCCGCCACAGGGCCTCGCGCTGGTACGCACCGGGAGGTATTCGCTCTGCTGTCGCACAGGGGAAGCGGGAGTGACGGCCTCTTTTCTGGTGCTTCTGGCACGCTGAAGTGTCTAGCAGGGAACAGGGTTTGCAAAGCCGGGTACCGGCAAACAGGGAATATCTGAGGGCGTCTGGGTCGGTCTATCGATCCGGCAACGGAAGCAGGCAAGCGGCGATACACGGAACGCTGCCACTGTGCCACAGCAGGAGTGATCGAGCGCGTGCGATAAGCACGATGCCGTACTCTTTTTGTGATGACCTTGACTGCACGCTTTGTGATCGAGTGCTGTTGCTCGTGCTCCAAGGAAAACGCGTGGCTGTGGCGTGGTGTCGCGGGCTCGACGCTTGCACGCCGCGTATCCACTCGGGAGCCGGGGCACTGGGTCGCCCGAGTCAACACGAGTCGGGGATGCGGTCCAGCGAGCGCTGCGCTTTTCGCGGAATGACCGCTCGACACCTGTGTCCGATAAGAATGGAGCGATGAACTGTACGCTCTGTTCCTGACTTGTAACTCATTTCTGATCTTTCGTAGATGTACGACATCGAAAAGCGATGTCCTGCACTAAAGACTTTCCGATGCACGGGTTGCTTTAGGATTCGTAGAGGTGTTTCCGGAGAGGGCTCTTCGATGCTCTGCCGCTGGAACTCGATACGCCATTGGAAGCCCCGATGATTCGCGACGTTCTCGGACGAGGGTTCCTAAAACAACCGATATTATGAGGTCCTGTTGACGTATAAGCATCCGTGCGTCTCCCTGGCATACTCGTAATATGATCCAATCACGATTTCTTCCAGTTTTCGATCGATCGGTCACCATGCAACTCGTTGGCACAGCGATTCGTGCTTCCGAATGAACGTTGACCAAGCTCGACGGTGCTCCTTGACGACTTGTATACAGGCTGCTACCAAAAGTTCACTGAACTTATTACCCCAAATCAGAGAATCCGTTCGAATGACAAATCCGCATCTCCTTGTGGCCGCCGACGAACCCGGACTTGACAGCGGCATGGTGCCTCTCAATAGAGACATTCGCAGAGGGCCGTGTCTCTTCTGTTTACATGGAATGGGGTCTTGGACTCGGACGTGAGTCATCGACGCAATCGTTTCGACTAGAGCGTGGGTCGCTGCCATGCACGACAGGAACGTAGACGAATCGAGATTGGTGAGATTGATCTCTGGAGCAGTACATGGGAGCATTCCCGGTACGGCGTCTCTGAGTCATGTCACTGCCCGACGCCATTCGCGCGTGAAGGCTTTGATGACGTAGAGGCGAACGGGCGACGCCTCGAGCACCACGAGGGAGCGCTTCATGACCGGCGCTCTATCGAAGCGCATCGGTTCGAGGGAACAAAGAACAGAGACTGAACGCTAACTACCAACAAGATGACGAACTCTTCTCCCGTTACGATAAAGATTAAAACGGGAAAAAGTTTCCGTATCTTCGAAAGTTTACCTTCGAGGTGGAAGTTCCAGCGAGCCGGACGAGTCTCCCGGGCTAGTGCTTCATGCTACCACCAGTGGCAGGTGCTGTGGCGAAATCTGAGCAACTGGTCCGCAACGCCATTCATTCTGCGACAAGGGTGCCGGTAGCCTGTGCCTAGGCGTTGCGGACCAGTCCTACTGGACTCCCAGTATATCGCTTCGCGCTATCGTAGGCAGTACGTCTGTCCGCGCAGCTTGCAGACTCCCAGCATGATCATGAATCCCAATTCCTGCCGAGTAAAGCACTCCTCGAGCCGACGCACTCAGTGGTATGGCAGCAGGGTTCTGTCCCCGTGATGTATCTGCTCCAGCGGTTTAGGCGCTACAGCCGCAGCTCAGTGCAGGCACTCGGCGCTCGATAGCACGTACAAAACGACCGGTTTATCCGAGCGGAGCTATATGTAGTGGAACTTGATGATAAGCGCATCATGATAGAAGCTTTTTCGATAACCATGATCCATCGTGTAGTCTGGGACCTGTGGTCAACGTAAACGTTTTGTCATCGAAAAGAAGCAGCAGTAGCAGTAGTAGCAGCAGCAGCAGTAGCAGTAGTAGCAGCAGTAGCAGCAGTAGCAGCAGTAGCAGCAGTAGCAGCAGTAGCAGTAGCAGCAGCAGCAGCAGCAGCAGCAGCAGCAGCAGCAGCAGATACATGCGCACGTCACCGATGCGATGCATGCTCCATGTACGATTCATCCCATGATCTCTAGTTACTTTCATAAAGATACTACGTTGTCCATAGATGTGCTTGCGTTGCGCTGCAACCCTGCGCCCGACAGCCAGACCGCCCGCTACCCATCCATCGCGTAGATTCCCAGTAGTGCTGAAGCCTGTCGCCGCTGCACGTGTGCTTTTCAGGCGACCGTTTTCGTCCCGCGGGTGCGCACAGTGAGCTTGCAGTACTCATGAGCGCGACGAGTCACGCCTGCCCGCCTGCTGCTGCTTTCTTTGGCTTCATCGGAGCTGCGTCGGCGCTGGTTTTCAGCAACATGGGTGCTGCGTACGGCACCGCCAAGTCGGGAGTCGGCATCGCAGCTGTGGGCGTGCTGCGCCCCGAACTCATCATGCGCTCGATTATACCAACTGTCATGGCGGGCATTTTGGGTATTTACGGACTAATCGTAGCAGTGATTCTTTCGGGACAGATCTCGCTGCAGTCGTACCCGTACTATCTGGGGTTCGCGCACCTCTCCGCTGGGCTGGCGATGGGTCTCAGTGGCCTGGCTGCGGGCATCTGCATTGGCGTCGTCGGTGACGCCGGCGTGCGAGCAACCGCCCAACAACCCAAAGTGTTCACGGGATTCATTCTCATTTTGATTTTCGCGGAAGCGCTTGCCCTGTATGGTCTGATTGTGGCCCTCATCCTCGGAGGCAAAACTGCTCCAGGCGCTTGCACTTGAAGGGGCAGCATACCGGCGGCGAGAAGATCCCAGTATGAGACGCAAAAGCCGCCCAGCGTGTTGGTCTTGCGAGTCAGCGCTCGTTGCTTGACGGAGCTGGCACTTTCCCCGCTGGCCCGCTTCGATGGCAACTGAAGTCGCAAAATCAGGGCTTCATATCCACAGGGGTACCTGTCAAGAGCTTGTGAACTGCTCAAACGTCCATAGCAATTTTCGTGCAATATCCCGAAAAAGATAAAGCCTCGTGCCAGCGACTTTTCCGTCGAAAAGCTTTTCGACTGCTCAAGTTTCCACACCAAGAGTCATGGAACACCTGGTGCCGGATGCATCGAAGCACAAGGCATGCGTTGTCTTCTGGTGTCGGAAATCGCTGGGGCCTGCATACCTGGAAAACGGCCACGGGAGGACTACTCACCAACGACATTCCTTTAACAGTTCCGCATACAACCCTTAACAGTCCGGTTAGCGCTGATACCTCAGAGCGCACCGACTTGAAGCACGGCTCCAGAACCAAGGCCCAGCGAACGTCCGCCAGCGAAAATGCCCCTGACCGCCGACAAACAAACACACACACACACACACACGAAAGTGTCGTGCTTTCATGGGCAACTGCTGTTGATTGCTGTTTACGGGTTGTGGTTGACGCACACGCGCTCTGTGTCTGGCTCGCAACCCGCTCTTGGACAGAACTCGCTACCACCAGCGACTCCAACTTGTACACGATCTCGCAAAGTGACGGTCTCCGCTTTCGCGCTTGTCTCTAGAGGAGCACCTGCGCCGAAGCCAGCGTGCACGTCGTCACACTGGTGTGCACGTGACTGAACCAGGAACTCGCAAAGCTGCGGTTCGTGTTCTGGAGACCCAGTTCACACACCTATGGACTGGAGACGGACGCTGCGACTCTCAACCTTGACACGAACGCTGCAGAAGCGGCTATCGCTCCGCGGGGCTACCGCCCGGCTGGCCGCGTGCTCAACTGCTGGACCGCTGTCTTCCGTTAGCCTCGACGCTGAGGCCTGGGCGAAACACATTCAACATCAAACGGGGGTCGCTGTGCGCTGCGGCTTCGGTCTGGACTTTGAAACAGGACGGCTGGCTCGACTCGCCACGGGATCGGTCACCGTTCACGCTGGCAGTACGCAAGTCCTCGTGGCGTGCGTTTTGGCCGCACATCGAGCACCAGCAAGCTTCGCCCAGCTCGATGCCCTGTTGCAACAGCAGCACACTGCGGGGCGGCTCTCGGAGTGGCAACGGACACAGGAGCTTTTGCAGACGTTGCATACGGCACCGTTGTGGGTGGATGTGCGCGAGCGTGCTTCCGCTCGAGGCCTTATTCCGACCTCCTATCATCGACGAGAAAGTGCTGCAACCGAAAAAGAGGTGATTACAGCTCGCCTCATCGATCGTGCACTACGCCCGACGCTGCCGCGAGGTTATTGTATAGAAACGCAACTCACTGCCGAAGTGCTCAGTGCCGACGGCCAACTGGACCCCGATACCCTGGCTCTGAATGGCGCCGCTATCGCGCTTCTCTTGGCCTTTCAGCGCTGCTTTCCGCAGCAGGTCATGCAGGCACAGACTCGACCACGCCTGGTAGCAGCAGTCCGTATCGCTCGATTAGCTCAGACGAGCACCGCAGCGGACACGGTCGCTTTTCCTCCGTCCGAGTCGGCATCGATGACGCCTGCTCGCCCTCGCTGGATCATTCAGCCGAGCTATGCGGAGCGACTGGCTAGTGACCTCGATTTGGTCTTTGCCGGCACCAGCGATGGCTGTTGTGTCGCACTTGAGGGCGAGGCGAAAGCCGTGCCTCCCGAAGATATTGCTGAAGCTTGCCGCCTGGCAAGCGCCGCGCTAGAACCCCTGCGACAGCAACAGGAAGCCCTGCTCCAGCAATGTCGACTGGCAGCGTCGATGCCAGGGGCAGGTGCTGGACCACCTGCCCTCTTCTGGGCGATGCCGCGTCCACAAGTCGTTGCCGAGGCGTTGCGCCACAGCGGCGAGCGTCTGGTATCGATCTATGCACATGCTCCGGAAAAGACTGAGCGGGGTATCGCCGTCGCTCAGGAGAGCGCCCAAGCAGTCGCACACCTGCGCCAGCACGCGGCGTCTTTGCGGTCTGCACCTGCCACAGACGCATCGAGTGTATCGCCTGGTGTCGATGCTGTTGGCCCTGCCGAGGCTGCGCTGGCGGTGCTGGAGGCTTCGCGGGAGGCCTGGCGACAGGCCCTGCAGCGCCACCAGCACCGTGTCGACGGCAGGCTGCCACGTGAAATGCGTCCCATGGAGGCTCGCGTGCAAGTCCTGCCGTCCGATACCTGCCATGGTTCAGCGCTCGTGAGCCGAGGCGAGACGCAGGTGCTCGCTGTAGCGACGCTGGGCTTCCCGTCGCTGGCAAAGCGCCTCGATGCCTACGGCGGCGGTGCCGACACCAAGCAGTTCTATGTTCATTACCAGTTTCCACCTTACTGCAACAATCAACTGGGTCGTGGGGATGCACTCTACCGGCGTCGTCGCCGCGAGGTCGGTCACGGTATCCTGGCCGAGCGTGCCGTGCGCTCAGTGCTACCCAGTGACCTCTGGCATGCGGTGCGTCTCGAGGCGGATGTGCTGGCCTCGGCTGGCTCCAGCTCCATGGCTGCTGCAGCGGCTGGCTCTCTGGCACTCATGGACGCTGGATTACCGCTCGCGGGTCCTGTCGCTGGGGTCAGTATTGGTGGGATTCTCGCCACCACGTCTGCGGGCTCGAGCGCAACGACGGAAGCGTACCTGCGGTCGCCATTCGCACAGGATGCAGAGCCCTGCGCGGACCTCTTCCTCGTGGACATACTCGGATTGGAGGACTTTTTCGGCGATTTTGACTGCAAGGTCGCGGGGACAGAGCAGGGGATCACCGCTTTGCAACTGGACGTGAAACATCAAGGTCTCACCTTGGAGCAAGTGGCGCGAGCCCTGGAAGAGGCTCACCGTGTCCACCATGTCCAGCTGGAGAAAGTCCTGCGTGTTGCGCTGCCCGCTGGAGCAGCGCGTCCTTTCCTGCCGCCCCAGGCACCGCGACGTGGCAGCTGGAATCTGTCTCTGGCGGATCGGGGACGTCTGCTGGGTGCTGGAGGTCAACGTGTGCGGGAGCTCGAGCAGCACACCGGTTGCAGTATACAGCTGGAAGACGACGGAAGCATTTCCTTGTGGGCGCCGAACGCGCAAGTTCTGGAGCAGGCTCTCGAGATTCTGCAGCAGGTAACGCGCATTCCAGCCTGCGGAGACTCGTTCCATGGTCGAGTACTGCAAATCCTGGACTTTGGGGCTGTTATCGAGATTCAGCCCAGTCCGAGTTCGTTCCGATTACAGGGCCTTTTGCATCGGTCGGCATTTGCGTCGGCCTTGGAATGGACCAGGGTTCAGGTTGGAGACGCTTTAGTGGTGCGGGTAACCCAAGTGGACCCACGGACCGGTTCTCTGCGGTTCGCCCAGGTTGCCCCCATGGATGGTAATGGTGTTCCGAACGGCACCAGTACGCTCGATGAGCGTCGCGATGCAGCATCTTCGGAAATGCCCCGCAACTAGCAAGGGACAGACTTGACGCAGCGGCATGACGTGCATCACGAGAAGCTGGACCAGAATGACGTCGATCGTTCATCCAAATCCCCCAAAACGGTTGATGTCTCTTTCCAGTGATTCAGTAGAAACAAGTCAGTGTCGTTCATGGAACTTGAATAAACGAGGGCGCGTCTGCTTGCCTGGACGGCAAGAAGCGCTGTGTCGCTGTTGGACGAGGCGGGCGTAAACCTCGACGGAACGCCAGCGCCTGGACAACCGAGTTCTTGCAATGCCGAGTCGCTCGCCGTGTTGCTGCCCAACGTTTCCGCGGCAGCTGAAATCTTCTCGCGCATTGAGCCCAGCGTATGCACGCTCCACTGCTATTTTGTCGACATGTGCTGCCGAACTGGGGCCTCTCGAGTTCGTGGATGCGAATACAGGTGTCCGAAAACGCCACACGAAAGACTCGCGGCTGCTACGCGCTGCGGAGTCTCGTCTGGCAGTCCACTTGCGTCAAGAGCTGCGCTTCACCGAGCGACGATGCGACGGCTGGTAGGTGCGCACTCGGAACGACCTCCAGAACCTTCGATGTTTTTCTCCAAACGAGACCATCCGATGTCGTATGCAGCAGGCAAGCACAGCGAGTCTGTTTATTGTTTGCTATCTCGAGTAGAAGCTGGGCGAGACAGAGGCACGCCAGAGGTACCCGCTTGTTCCCTTGCATGTGTTTGGCGAAAGATCACCTCCTGCATCCCTGCTTGCAGCGTCCAGTAAACCTCATGGCCGCCACAACACGCTGAAGAACGTTCAGTACTTGGCGAGATGTAGCAGCAATAGCCTCGGGCGCGCTTCATTCGATGTATCGTGTCGCTTCGAGCAAACAAGGACTTTGGTCTTGGTTCGCATGGCGCTGCGCTCTGTTTATGACGGATGTGCTCACCAGAGAGAGAGAGAGAGAGAGAGAGGAACCCCCGCCCTCGCCCTCGCCCTCGCCCTCGCCCTCGCCTTCGCCCTCGCCTTCGCCCTCGCCCTCGCCCCCAAAAAAACTACCTGTATACAGCCTGTTGCGGCAGCGTTCGAACCCACGACCGTACGACATTTCGGGAGCAACCGCTGTCTTGGGGGCGCTCAGCTTGTGGATATTCTCAGCAGCCGAACGCTGGGTTTCTCAGGGCGTGTTTGCATTCGGGGAGGTCTCCGTCGCCGGTGGAGGCGGTACCCCTCGCCGTACCTGCGACCAGTCCACCTGGGTATCTTTCCCGAAGAAAGACTTGGCACCCTGACTAGACGGTGCCTTGCGAGGCGCTCGTTCGGAGGCAGGCACTGCACCAGCGTCAGCGTCAGCTGCTGCTGCTGCTGCTGCTGCTGCTGCTGCCGGCGATGGTACGCCTCGTCTGGAAAACTCCACTGCGGATGAATCCCCTGCCGCTGCAGCCATGCCTGCAAAAGGTCTCCGCCGGTGCCTCGACGAGGTGTCGTTACTCGCCGAGGCCTTCACAGCGGACGGAGGCAGCCGTCCTCTGCGACTAAAGTCTAACGTTGTCGGCTCCGTGGAGGCGCCCTGCTTCGCCGCGTGCGTCGTGCTACTCGCTGGCGGCGGGTTCATGTGCGACGGCAGCTCTTGCGGTCGTCCTGGACGGGCGTCACGAGCACTGGGCTCCGTTCGAGTGTCTGCTGGAGCATCTGCAGGAAGTGTTGCCTCGGAACGCGTGCCCTCCGAGGCTGCCGGTGGCAGTCGACCACGCTTCCCAAAGTCGACCTCCACATCCGAGGGGATGAACCCCCTAGAGGGCTGAGGTTCTGATGCTGACGCCTTTGCCTCTGCCGCAGGTGGCAACATGCCACGTTTGCGGAAATCAACGTCTACGTCCTCGACAGGCGACACCTGCGCACGAGTCGTTACCGCAGGCGGGAGTAGTCCGCGGCGTTCCAACGTTCCTTCGGCTGAGTCTGTCACCAACTGACCGAACATTTCTCGCCTCCTTTCGGGTTGGCGGCCACCAAAACTACCCAGACCTTTTTCGGCTGTCTCTAGTGCCGCGGGAGGCGCCAGGCCTCGCCGGGTAAAGTCCGGCTCTGGTGCCGCTTCGGCTTCAAGCGCCGGACCTGCTCCGTTCAAGCCAGCGGCCGCTGCTGGAGCGGGAAACCCCCGCGAGTGATCCGCATTTCGCAGCCAGTCGCGACCGCCTGCGTCTCCAACTGGGCCTCGAGGCGTCAGACCTCGTCGAGCTGCGCTCCAGTCCAGTTCGGGTTCAGCGTCGGCACCGCGGTTACCAGCACCAAACGCTCGATCGGAAGCAGCACCGGCACCCGCGAATCCACTGTCGTCATCGTCGGCCCAGTCACAGGGTGCTTCACCGAAAGCCGATCGCATTCGAGCTCCGGGACCGCCGAAACGCTCCCAGCGGTCTCCGTAACCTCCGAACGACCCACCATAACGAGCTCCGAACCCTCGTTCGTCATCGGGTCCCCGACTCCGCGGCGCAGTCGGTAGCACGGCGAGTTCGGGATCCGCCGCTACAATGGGCCCCGACCCGGGCTGCTGACCACTGCCAGCAACAAACTCGCTGAGACTAACGGTCACCTTGTTCGACTTGCTGCTCTTTTTCTTGCCCATAGACGTCGCTGAGAAAAACGAAAACGCTCAACAGCAAGCGCCCGACGGTTGCCCGAGGGCCGGCGTCGTCGACCGCGCCCTGCACTGGACGCACGACAAGTGCCCCGTCTGCTTTTCGGGGCTAGGCAGCCGTTTTCCGCGTGAGTTCCATGGCAAAGTAGGCATTGAGAGGCAACAGGTCTTTCAAAACGGGTGTACAGTCTACAAGTTAGATCGCTTTTCATGAAGTTGAACACAAGCGTTTGCGGGTTTTTTTCTGAGACGGTTTCTGTTTCAAGTCTTCGAATATCTCTGGCTTTATCTGCGAAGGTGCCTCGTTTCCCTCGAGCTCTGTCGTCAGCGATGGAAAGTTGTTCAAGGCAGCGTTAAAGTCCCGATTTTGCGCTTTTGGCTGGTGTCGACGCAAACGATGCACTGATGGAAACAGCAATCTATACTGTGCTTGCCATGTTCATGGTGTCTCCTGACACCCTCGGTGCGCCTTTTGTTCCTGTGACCCTTGCCTGTGATAGGGTGTTCCGGTGTACGTCCACCGGACACCTTGTCCTTCGAGTGCCAGTCTGTGTTGCTTAAGAGGCAGAAACCGCTGGAAGCGTATCCCGCGAAGGGTAGCAAGCTGCTGTCGAATGCGGTTTCGTTGATGGTCTCGTAGGGAATTGGATTTGTCTTTCGAGAGGAATCGGCTTTTTTTACGAAAGAGAATTTGCGAATTTTGGGCATGAGCTTGTGAACAAGTCATTCAGGGGCGATTTCGAGTATCTTTTCTCCTGATCCATCCATCGGCGCGAATCCCTGCGCCCACGAGTCGCCTCGAAACGGAAACATCGGAAGCTTGAAGCGTACCGGCCTCGGACATGCTGCATCTAAGCAAAAGGAGAAGAATGGAGGCTTGCACGTATGCGTTGTACAATGGTATCGGTTATTTCACGAAGCCTTGTCCGAGAGCGCCGCGAATCGTCTTGATGCTCGCGGCGTGACGAATTCCTTCTGCAAAGCCTCGAATTACTCACCCCGAGACTACAACCACGGATCCTGAGACCATCTCTGAATCCCGACGCACGTATTGCCGCACTTTGAATATCGAGGCTGCACATCTAAACCAGTTCGGAAATGACGAGAAAGTCGAGGGCAGAGCGAGCAATCCGGTGTTCCACCTCAATGCTGGACAGGTGCGGACTGAACCCGAGCTCGCATCGAAAGGTATGTATGTGGGACACGATGGACTGTTCACAGCGCGCCTCCTAATACGAGTGCCTCTAGATGAAATGGATCGTGAACAGGCAGCGAGAAGCGCTCGATTGGCACCTCCGATGTTTCGTTCTTTAGTTTTCATTTGAGACAGGTGCCAGTTCTATGCCGTTCAGTGCCTTGGTCTCGATGCGCGCTTGAGAGAGCTCTTGGGTCGTGCAGGGCGGCTCCTTCTGCGCAGCGTGTTTGAAAAGGAGACTTTTGTGCAATGCGCTCGATAGAAGCACTCGTCTATTGATCCGGTATCGCGAATATGGCACAGAAGCACCGCCAAAACGCCCGCAATGGAACCAGGGAGCACTGCAGCATGAATCGCGGCTGAATAAAAATTGCAGCTGCTTCCGCTTTGGCTGCGTTTGGGTGATGGAAAGCGAGATTGTCCAGGAACAGGACAGAGGAACGTCCAAAGTAGGAGCCAGGGCGTGCTGCGATGAAGGATGCGCTGGTGAACGATCGCATCCGTCTGGCGCTATCAAAGCGACAAGTTGATTCGGTCGCCGCAAGCGCTGATATTTTCGGAATGCTTGCTTGCTTGCTTGCTTGCTTGCTTCTACCAATCGCTGTTTACCCTTCGTTGAATACTCATATACAGGCCGGCCATATCACTCGAATCCATTCGCATCGAGTGAGATGTACACCTGTGCCCCCTGTGGTAAGCGCTTGCGTCTCAGTGCGGAATCGATCGTTTGTTGCTGAACGCACGACGGTCTCCCACAGAAATGTGCTCTCTCCCTTGTACGCGCATGTCTCGTTATCGTCATTCGTATCAAGCGTACGGAAACTTCACACCATATGGCTTGTTTCATAGGGTTTCGCAGCGAACATATGGACTGGAATAGACTGACACGAAGACACTAGTGTAAAATGCGTTTGATGAAAAGCGTTCTCGGTGCACAACGTTCAAAATATGGACTTGTAGAGAGGCGGTTCATCCACTTGCTGACCACAGATTGACTCACTTGCACATGCAAAGCCGATTTCGCAAGCCAGCAGTGGCTGCAGACACAGTCGGTCTGCGGTCCCGCACCAATGTACGGCGTACACTCTTTCTGTTGCATACCAGCGAGGAACGCAAACAGAAAAAACAAGTAGGACGTGCTGGCGCAGGCATCGCTGAATGCACCGCTCTGAGTAGAAGGCGTGCAGTGGATTCCCTGGTATGGTCTCAGAGCGTCCCGAAAATCTCTACTCATCTCCGAAGCGCGGGCCTTCGTTGCTACACACAGCATTCGGTACAATACAATGTAACAGAATTCGCAGCAGAAGCTGAACAAGTATCGATACGTGCGATAACTCGCTGACGAGCGCAGCAGCGCTCCAGACGCGCAAGCCTTGCCCAAGTAACTGTCTTATAGTCTGCCTGCCTGCCTGCCTGCCTGCCTGACTGACTGACTGATTCCCATACCTAGGCGAATGCCGGCTACCCAAGCAACGTACAGGCGACGCGGGAACCTGCCCTTAACGAATTCAAAAGCATTCCGGCGAATCGAAGATCCCGGTAGCATCAGCGAGCGCCGCAATTTCACTTGCCACTCCGCAGATGCGATCGGCCCGGACCCTTCCGCTCGTTTGAAGCTATTTTGAAGCCGAATGCGTTCATGGGGCCAGGCACTCGGAACAGCATCCGCAGCAGCTTAGGCTGTGACTGGGCCATGGAGCGCGCCCAAGCGCGAAAAGCCGTAATGTCGTCCTCTCCGCGGCGTGTAATCCACAGACGGAGTTGATCCGCCCGAACAGCATTGTTCTTTGCCAGAGTATTCAGCAAGGTCTGATCGTGCTTCAGTCGCTCATAGAACCAGCTCAAAAGTCGTCTATATGGTTCGTTCGCTGCCTCCCGCGATTTCAGAGTCCCGCATTGCATTGAACCTGGCCGCTGAAACGCCGGCGGGTCCTGAGGTTGTTGCCCCAGCGACTCGTTCCCCGGTTTCACGCTCTTTTCGTCACAGGAACACGTGCTTATATCCTCGTCCGTGCGTGTGAACAGGTGCAACATAGAGAGGGCTTCGATCGCCTCTCCGAGGCGCGAGGCTTCGCCGAGCTGGATATCCGCAAAGCCAACATCCCGCGTTTCCATTTCCGCCCAGTCGCGGACGACGAGCTCATCGAGCTTCGTGCACCGGGCAAAATACTCGCGAGCCAGTTCGTAGTTGCCGCAGTGGCGTTCAAGCGAGGCCATCGCGTGACAGAGATGACGATCACCGGGCGCAATTTCCAGACCCTTCTGAAAGAGCATCCGCGCTTTGTCCAGTCTACCTTGGCGCCATTCCAGTTTCCCGAGCAAGTTGTACGCTGCTGGGGCGGTATGCGGGGACCCATTCGACACTTCAATTGCTCGTTCGAAGAGCACGCGTGCCTCGTCAATGCGTCCGCGCTGCTGTTCGAGCATACCCCATGCGTGCAACGTTCGGGCATGATTTGGATTCAAGGCAACTGCTCTTTCATAGCAGCAAATTGCTTCATCGTAGCGATGCTCGCGTTGCTCGAGGACACCCCAGGTTTGGTAAAGGCAGGCAAGCTCCTTGCACGTGGGATTGATTTGCTCTACAGAAGCAACACCCAGTTTGAAAAGCTCTCGGGCGCGCGTCACGCCCAAGCCCAGACTCGCTTCGAAGCGCACCCAAGCTTGCCATGTAATCGGATCCCGCCCGTTCACTGCACGGGCGCTCAGCTCGAATAGTCGACGGACGAGCCTTGCTCCGGCACAATTGCTGGGCCGACGGCTCGAATCGGTCTCTGGACGCTTCTCGTTTTTGTGGAGCGGTACGAGTTTTTTGCTCACGGATGACATACTGCGTCGAAGCTCCTGTTGCTCGAGGAAACGCACTTCAGCAAGCGCCCAGGCATGGTAAAGCTTGCTAGCAGAGCACCATCGTCCAGCCTCTGCGTCCTTCTCGTTCCAGCCTTCAATATCGGGAACAAATTCGGTTCCGATATAGTCTGCGAACGTATGCACCGGCACCGTACCGTTCTCGTCGACGGTGGATTCATTCCATACACCGCCCGCACGAATCAGGCCCCGTCGAAACACCGCCCGAGCCCGCGCTACGCCGTGCAGACGATGGAACACGCTTGACGCCCAAGTCAGGTCGTCTACCGCAGAGAGTTCCAGCTCTGCGGTTCCGTCGCGTCGCATGATATCTCCGCCAACAAGTCCGTTCTTCTCGTCGTCCGTGTATATTGTTGGCTCTGCTAGCGCCGCCTCAGCTTCACACTGACCGAAACCAACCCATATGCGAGCATCGAAAGGGTGTTGCCAAACGAGCTCTTCGAACAGCTGCCGTGCTGCCTCAAACCGTCGTGTTTCTACATAATAAAAGGCCGTCCCGAACGTGCGCGGTGCCGGGTACACACAACTCGAGTTACGCCAGAGCCTTGGGCACCTAACTTCGTCCGCGACCTCTTCGCTAACTGTTAGGGTCGCGACTGCTGAAAACCTCCCGGGAGGCCGTCTAGAGATACCACTGCCTCGCCGCCACGCTCCCGTGCTGAACGCTTTGGGCGTACAGCGCGACACGGCAGTTACAGAGCAAAACCCCAAGTTTTTCTCTCCTATTATCCCATGAAAACTCGACATTCAACTGTTAGAAAGCCCTCAGACCAAGCGAACCGTAATACCTCCGCGAACGTCACGTTTAGACGAACAGCGAAACAGAAATATCTAGACCTGTGCTCGTGATCACCAAATAACAACCGCCATCCGTCTCCGAGATTCGCATGGAGTGGCCTCGCGCGCGCGTTTACCGCCTCGCTGCGAGCCGCCGCTGCGTGTATTTTTAGAGACAGTTAGGGAAGAAGATGTATAATATTGTGCCGATGAGCTGTCCGCGGTGCATCGCGATCACTATGCCCATAAATGAATCTTTAGGCACGTATATGGAAGTATCTCTACTTCGTTGCCAGCATCCAAGGGTACCGGGCGCATCGCGATCATGATGCCCATAAACGAACCTTTAGGCACGTATATGGAAGTGTCTCTACTTCGTTGCCAGCATCCAAGGGTACCGGGCGCATCGCGATCATGATGCCCATAAACGAACCTTTAGGCACGTATATGGAAGTATCTCTACTTTGTTGTCAGCATCCAAGCGTACCGGGCGCATCGCGATCATGATGCCCATAAATGAACCTTTAGGAACCTTTAGCCAAGTATCTCTACTTCGTTGTCGGCATCCAAGCGTACCGGGCGCATCGCGATCATGATGCCCATAAATGAACCTTTAGGAACCTTTAGCGAAGTATCTCTACTTCGTTGTCAGCATCGAAAGGTGCCGGGCGCTTTTCTCGTTTGGCGCGCATCTACGTGCGCTTTTGTCGAGAGCTGCGTGCACCAACGAACTGCGCACACCTGGTTGGTGTGCAGCTACGCTGCATGTTCCTCGGGGGCAAACTGTGAAGGCGTACCAACGTCAACGCACTTGAGAGCAGGGCGTCTCGGTCTCAGTCTCCGAAGCGCACAGGCAAGCGTTTGCCGCTTCGAAGCAGCAGGGCGACGCTCGCTCGTGCCGCCCCAGCCGTGACGGCTTGTCGCTCGCACCGGACGGCTCGTGCGAATAGAGGCCGCCAGCTGCTACAGCACCCTCACTGTATTCCAAAATCTCGTTGTGTAGGTCTACAATTCAGACGCTGAGACCGGTGCTGGTGGCGAGCAACGGTCTCAGAACCGTCACCACTTGCAAGCGACCCTGAGCATCCGACTGTGCGAGGCGGTACGATGGAATCCAGTTTCCGCGTGCGGTTGCCAAGCGCGTCCCATGTCCGTATTTTCGGAAGTGCACTCTCCTGTCTAGCCCGCTGCCAGACTGCGTATTCACTTCAGCGCTTTTCCGAAGCAGGCGCGAAGGATAATAGCGCTTTCGAAGGCATCTGGCTCGCGGCCTCTGCCTCAAGCCTAACTTTATCCATTCAGAATTTGGGATGCGTTGCGGAAATCAGTTTCCCCCGCGCATTCTTCTCACGCGAGCAGGGCGGGCGTCTAGAAGCGCCTCCAGGTCGGACGCTCTCTGTCAGTGTCGACCCAGTATTATGGTGGCCGGTGTTCCGGCATGCCGTCGGGAGTGCGGGTGCTGCTGCAAATGTCGAGCGCCGACGCGCTCACCCTGGCACACCCTCGGGCCCAAAAGCGCCATCGAACGCTTCCGGCGGGGTACCGGTCGAGCAGCTAGAAATACGTGCAGATACGCGTGATCGTGAACTGGTGCTCGATGCAGTAGCCTCCGTTGGATATGCGTTGGGTCGCAAGGCCCGTCCTCCGGTTGGATTCCACGACAACCGACATTGGCGTTTCCAATTTCGTTTCCAAGCTCTGATGCGGTATCAGGCATTGTCGCTGAACGAGCGTTCAGCACCTGAACACTATCGCTGTCGCATGCGCTTCGCACCGCGCGTCTTCCTCGAAGCGCTCTCGAATATGCATCGTCGTGTTGTTCACCTACACTTCTATTTCGAGCAACATCAATTGCGTTTAGCGAGTGCGGTAACGGAACAGCTCGCGAGACACTATGGTGAGCGGCCAGATTCGCGCATCGTGTCGCTGCATACCCAAGTGAAGATTGATGGCAGTGAGCTCGATGTGTACGAGGGCTTTGCGCAGTTCTTCCAGGAGGCAGGCACGAATCAGAACCTGGATGATGCCGAGAATCGATCGGCTTTCGAGACCAGCATTTCATCGGGCAGAACTGTTTTCGTTGTCCCGCTCCGTCCGTTCAAAGCTTGGCTGGAGCTCAGCCAGCGGCTTCAGTGCTCAGTGTGGATGCTATACGAGTCGGGTGGACAACTGATGCTGCGACTCGAGAAGGCACCTGCCACTGATTACGCGCAGCACCTGAGCGCCGCCACGGATGCACAGTCAGTTATGGGAGATACCTGGCCCGCAGACTTTACAGACGACTCTCAGCTCTTGTCATCCTTGCTTTCGGCAGACATGCAACTGAATATTCGAGGAAGCGCTAGTCTCACTAGTGCATTGTCATCGCTGGGGCAGGCACAGCATGGGACATGGCTCGTTGCTGCGAGTGCCAGAAATTCTAGCGCTGCATTGGAGCACACACAGAACCAGAACGACGCGAGTCGTGCGGCACTCATAGCAGCACCGTGCATCGCGAATGGGAGCGACCGCCTTCCATTCGGATCATCCTCCTTGTTGCACGTGGACGAGGCCGCCAGAGACATTCCGCAAGCAGCGCTCTTCGCTGATCATTCCCGAACCGCCAGCCCCGTCTTGAACTCTGGTGATAACACTGAATCTGATGACGAGAGCGAGCGTTCGGTTGGCGGCACCCCGCCGCCAGTAGCATCCTTTATCGCAGATGTCTGGCCTAGTTAGATGTTCAGCATAGCAGTTGCGTGGAAGCACCTCCGAGGCGAAGTGTCTAGCGGAAGCCCGACGCTCGCCGAGCGCACGACCTCAACGGTTTCGAGCCTGGGCACGGGTACGCACATCCCGATCCGTATTCCATTGGCGTGGCTGGTGCTCTGGAAAGGTCCCTGTTTCCAGCCGCCGCCTCGAACAAGCGTAGGCACGCCATCTGGGCCCTTGAGAGGCAGCAACTCGCGATACTGTATACACCGCGAACGTCGTTTGGCATCGTAAACGATTACGTTGAAGTCAAGTGAGTGCTGTTCACCTGTAACATTCATGTGATACACAAGCGGGATCCTATAAACGTCCCGGCACGCACACTTTTCTCTTCAACATGCACCGGTTTCGCTCTGCGTTCATAACCAGAATCTGAGAACAGCTACCTCAGCATTCCCTGAGTTGGACACTTTGTCTTCGCTCTGCGTTCATGTACACGATCTGAGAAAAGCTCCGTTACAGCGGCGGTCGAGCTGGGTGCACTCGTGCACGCCTCGCATAGGAGGAGGCGGTTTGCACGCTACCATCTGCGGGTACCTGTTCTTCTTGTGGCTCCTTGTGCAGCGTTGATGCGATCAGCCCGAATGGTTTGATTTCTACGGCGACTTCGTCACCTTTTGGCATCTGGAACATGCGATAGAAGCCCCGCATGACGCCCAAAGGTGCCGCCAACACGCACTGACTCCGATACTCGTAGCTGTCACCGACTTGGAGGGTCGGCGTCTGGCCGACCACCCCGAGACCCCGCACCGTCTGTAGCTGACCCTCTAGGTCATTGATATCCCAGTGGCGTCCGAGGAGCAGCACGGGTGCAGGACCATGGTTCTCTATCCGTACAAAATACGTGAAATGGTACATATCACGTAGACCATCCAGACCAACGCCACGTTGCTCGCGACCGAGAAACAACGAATCCACCTGAACCCGCACGCCTGCCGTCAAACAACTCGAGTGCGGTTCATAGACTAAGCGCTTCAGCGCGACAACGCGCGATTGTAGCACTCTGAGCAATCCGAACCCAAGCTCCAGTTCTCTTTCACTCGGCTGCTGCTCTGTGAAGCTTCTTTCACGCACGGAGCGACGCAGCGCTGCAGCGAGCTGCCACGGGTCTCGCGGCGCCTTCCCGGGCACCACTCGTGCGAGTTCATTTAATGCGGGACCCAGTGTTCCACAGAATATGCTCCATTCGCGGGCGTGGAACGCTGACGGGAGCACGCTCCTGCTGCTTTCTACTCGCGTCCACTCGCGAGCATAGTCGCGCAGCGAACGCTGCAAGGCTCTGTACAAAACGCTGGCCGTAGAACGCCTCGGGGAAGCGTTCCAAGTCGAACTTGCACTGTACGGGTGAGAGGGACAGCGAATGCGCCCTGTGAGCAGCCGACTAGCCATCCAGCAACGAAAGAGCCGTTACACGAGCTTTGACCTGCATCGGAACCGAGGTCGAATGAGCGGCGAGCGCGTAGGCGACAAGCTGCAGCCGCTTCGCCCTGGGCTCGTTCAGCTCTGCATTCATTCCGCAGTGTGCATGTGATAAGCCTTGATAGCATGTGGGTATTTGCTGCTCCTGTCAAGCAACCGAATCATATACAGTGGAATGGAACGATCGGGCATGAAACCTGGCGACTCTGCGGGATCCGGGTCGGTGCACTAGACCCGTGTTCGATGACAATGCCTCCCTGAACTGGGCGCTCGATTCCAACCGTTCGACTTTGGCCCAGGGTTTTCATACACAGAGTCTCGACATCCAAAGTGCAGCAATAAGCGCCGACGCATTCCTAGGTAGTGCCCGCATGCCCGATAGTCTTTTCGGGATGTCTGCTTCGAGTTGTTGCAGCACGAAGTTGTCTTGGCACCGGCATTGCGATCCTTCGCGACGTCCTCGAATAAGGGTTCGTGAAATCATCGATATCGCTATTGGATTTATACCTACAAGCCGCAATTTTATTCTTTTCCGGACATTTTGAAAACAGGAACGCTTCACGTTTTCGATTTTTTCTTCGAGGGAGCTCATGATGACGGGAATTCCCTCCGTTGGGCCGATGAGAAAGAATCTCGACGTCGTCTCGTGACGACTCATTCACAAGCTCATGCCGAAAGTTCACCGAAGATGGCACGTCAAATAATCGTTTCTATTCTATAGACGAGGCCCGACCTCTGAAAGAGATCCAGGTAACATTATTCGACGGAAACATGCTACGGCTGTCGGGATGCGCTCGCAGGGGCTCCCGTCTCTTCTGATTGCTTGGAAAAGGATTCTGGACTCGGACTTGAGTCATCGCAGCGCTCGCTTCCGGTGGGGAGTGCGTTACCGCTTTGCACCAGGGGGGTTTGCTTAGACGGAAAGAAAATTTCTCGAGAACATTTCGAGCCTGGATTCCTCGTCCAGTACTGGATTCATCATGAACAACATTGCCGTCCGCAAATCCATCATCGAATGGAACAGCAGGCGCTCGTTTTTCCAGCGAACAGCGTCGTCGCTGACGGGATCGCTCATAACAAGCCCGTACTCTTTGGGGACGCCATCAGGTGCGAAAACGGTGCACGGTATCGTGCCCGGCATTCTCGATTGGTCAAGTGCATATCCGTCGAGCGATGAACGAAGGCGTCTCGAGCCACAGTGCAGCCCATGGAGGAGAAGCTGAAGTGCTTGACATACGAGAACACCCGAACCGGAGCCAGACGCCACCGTTGCAAATCGGATATCGACGCAGTATGCAAAATCAAGATGAAAATGGCAAGAGAAGCGCAGATCGCTTCTTCTCTCTGTGCATGATATGCGTTGACAACCGGCAAAAGGGCGAAATTGTGACGTGCACGCCACCATGAACCTCATTCGACTGCTGACAGAGGAGCTGGAGGCACAGGAGAAACCAGCGTATTGAAAAACGTGCATCAGACAGAGGGAAACAAACCAGTCGCAAAAAAAGCTCGCAAAGACTGGTGTTCACGAAATCTGGAAGAGGCCCGACATTTATCGCATACAACCGAGGTAGCTGTCTGGGTCTCCATCCATTTCAGTTTGGAATGGGCGTTGTGCAATACCGCGAAACCTTGGAGTCAGCTGTACGCTCGAGAATATCGACTTTGACCTACCAGTGCATTTTTGCGAATGATGCTCATGCCCGCAGAGCGCTCTAGTCCGGGAAATGAACATGCAGTGCAGATGTCAAGACGCTCCCGGTCACGCAGCCGGTCATCGGCGGATCGTCGCCTCACGGACAATCCACCACTTCGGTGTACGAGTAGATGCAAAGTCGCCGCTGACAAAGTCCAAACATGTCGACGGATTCGAGGACGCCCTGCTGGATTGCTTGCGCTACACAGGGCCCGTACTCCCGGAGCGATCACATTCCTAGATAGTCAACCTATGTCTAGTTTCGTTGCCCCCGTCTTCGCCATCCACCACGATCCAGTCCTTTAGGGACAATAATGTACATAACTGATACCCCGCATTGCAGCAGCGCCTGCAGTGTTCCGGCGTCCTTCGAGACGCACTGCGCCTCCGAAGCCGCAGGTCGGACGCCTTTCCCGAAAAGCGTTCTTGTACGGCTCCATGATCGAGGCGACTGCCGTAGAGGTAGATCGTGAAGGGAATCATGGTCAGCGTAACCGGTGGCACCGCGTTCCAAAGCGCAGACGTCAAGCAGTTCCCGCTGCAGCGTTGAAGGAAAACGCCCAGCGCCGACAGGAGACCGCCGCGAAACGTGGCCTAGAGAGGCACGCCGAACGAGAGCGATATTTTGCCATTCTTGGATCACAGATGCTTTCAAGCTCATTACGGGACCAGTTACTACCTTCGCAAGCACTTAGTGGACACAAACGACGACGCGCCGGTCCCGAGGTGGCTTCGCACCCGCACCCGCCTGAGCGAACGGAGGCCGAACGCGCGCCGACGCCCACGGCGACAGCTCCGAAGCACTTGTCGCAGGCACCGGTTCAGAAGCGATTTCGGTCGCGTCAGCACCAGACCCCGGCAGCCTTGGCGGCACGTATTGGCAGCGATCCAGAGCCTGGTACAGACACCCCGCCCGAGTGCTCAAAAGCAAATGCTCGTACGAGCGTTGTGGTGCGGTGTGAAAGTGGTCACCCAGTTTCTATGCCGGAACCCAAAGATACACAGAATCTCTGTGAAATGCCGTCACATGCCCATTCAGATGTCATGGTGGACCGCACGGACGCTACACTGAATACACTGGCGGGTATTGCAGTGTGTAGCCCGTCGTCGGCGCTGTCCATCGACACGCGTCTTCAAACGTCTTGCGAAACAACACGCCGCGCGAGTAATGTATCATCATCATCATCATCATCGTTGATGCTAGCTCCATCCATAACAGACGTAGACAATGGGCGGACCACTGCAGAACAGACAAGTACTGGGAAACTGTCGCTCGCCTTGGTATCGCTTCCGAATCAAGGCGCATACTGTCAGCACCTGTACCAGCATCGGCAGGAAATGCTAGCCCCTGTACATCATGAAGACGACGATGGGTACGCCGCGGTGGTGCCGGTTGCCCACGGATTACCTGCTGCCGCGTACCGGCGGGATTCTGTCGCGGCGCCTGCACCTCGCTCCTTCTATGTGACACTGGAACGGACAGCAGACATCCAGACACGTCGAGCGTCTCTGCCCGTATTCGAATTGGAGCAGGAATTCATGGAGATGGTCCGCGATCGCGATGTTGTCATCGTGGTCGGCCCAACAGGCTCTGGGAAAACAACCCAGATACCGCAGTTTCTTTACGAGGCTGGGTACGGGCATCCCGACGAGCGGCGCCGACCCGGTGGTTCAGTTGCAATTGTCCAGCCACGACGTCTGGCAGCAGTCTGGTGTGCAGAGCGCGTTGCCTCAGAGCTAGGAACAGAAATTTTACGACAAACGCGAGAAGACGAGACGGGCGGCGTGAGGCAACCTGTCCAACTCGGCGTCCAGGTAGGATATCATGTTCGCCACGATCGAAAAGTCCATGACGAGCACACCCGGCTTGTTTTCGTTACCGACGGTATTTTGCTCCAACAGCTAGCGGAGGACATTGCTCTTCGACACTTTGGATGCGTTGTTCTCGACGAAGTACACGAAAGGAGCATCCAAATGGATTTGCTCCTGGGACTTCTCAGTCGAACGGTTCGCCTGCGACGTTCACCCGCCTGGCAATCAGCGTATCCAAATATCGGACCTCTCAAGCTAATTATCATGTCTGCGACGGTTGATGCAGAATCCCTGGCGCGGCATCCTAGACTCTTTACGAGCGCGACATCAGCGATGCTTGCGAAACTGCCCAGTGGTAGCGTACCGGAAATGCCGAGGTCGCCTGCGACACGCTCGGAGGCATTGCGGGTGTCATCATGCGCAATCAGCGATGTGCCTTCGGTATCGAGCGAGGCGACTCTGTGCTGCTTCGCGAAAGCTTCGGATGCGGGTGTGTCTTCACCTGATGCTGAGGCTCATCTGCTGCCAGCCGTCGCTCCACAGCATGCAGGCAGCGATGCGCTGGATACGCGTCATACGCAACCGGCGAGTGTTGCGGCACTGCAGGCACTACGCGCTGCAGCAGAAGCTGATGCAGCCATAGCGGCAGGACGTTCCGCGGGCGACAAACCAGAAGCCGGCGCTGCTTCAGCGCCAGCAGTGCTGGTTGTTCCTGGACGTCAGTATCCTGTCACCATCCACTTTGCTCGACAGACGCATCGTGACTACATCGCTGCTGCCTGCGAGAAATGTCTCAAAATTCACCAACGCTTACCTGCGGGCCATATTCTGGTGTTCCTCCCGGGTCGCCGGGCCATCGCACAGCTCTGTGCTTCCTTGCGAAAGGCGTGCCGAGGCACCTGCGAACGCCCACTTCATGTCAAACCTTTATACGCGGGAATCTCCCGGGTCGCCCAGGAGGCGCTCGAGCACGCCGTTCACGGAACGGAGCGGGTGTGCATCGTCGCAACGAATGTTGCTGAAAGCGCCATCACGATTCCCAACGTTCGCTACGTCGTAGACAGCGGACTCGTGCGGCGAGTCATGACCCATGCGTACAACAGCGAGGGCGTCTCGCTGCACCAAGTCACCTGGACAAGTCAAGCCTCTGCGCAACAGCGAGCTGGCAGAGCCGGACGCACCGCTCCCGGGCACTGTTATCGCCTCTATTCTGTCGCAACATTTGTGAACCTCTTTCCGGCAACGGATACTCCCGAAATCCAACGCATGCCGTTGGAATCGGTGCTGCTGTTTCTGAGCCGCCTCGGCATACGCCATCCATTGCGCTTTCCCTGGGTAACGACACCAGGAGCAGCCGCGCTGCGCAAAGCGCACTGGGTTCTCCGGGTGCTCGGAGCCGTCCAGGACGAGCGTGCTTCTCGCCACGTGACCAGTCCGTCGGTTGAAGAGCGCGCCTTGGCGGCACCGAGCGCTGCACCAGATGACCTGTCGCTGGAAGCGCCTACACCACTGGGGATCGCCATGGCCCGCGTACCGGTATCGGCTCGGCTGGCAAGATTGCTTTTCTGGGTGCGTGACCACAGTCCAGACGCTATTCGGTACGGGATCCGCCTTGTTGCCCTTTTGAGTGTACGTGAAATCATGAGCAGCGGCAGCGGCAGCGGCAGCGGCACGTTACCACTTGCGAACAAGGACTCATCAGAGAGTGCATCTGGGGGCCGTTATGCTTTTCGCCGAGCGCTCTATCATCCACAGAGCGAGCTGCTTACCAAACTTCGGTTCCTGGGTGCTGCTGAATACGCTTGGCGAGCGGAAGGCGGCTTCCGTGCACTCACTCGATTTTGTGCATTGTACGGTCTGCAGGAATCCACTGTTCGAGAAGCGCTCCTCATCGTGCAACAGTTGGAGCGGCGCGCAGACCGCTTCCTGGGCAAGCAGTGCTTGGATGATCTCGCTCCTAATGGAACAGCAGAAACTCGACCAGAGGGATCCGAAACAGACGGTTGCAAGCGTCCGCAGGATGTGCGAGATCTCGCTGCAGGGTGCTTTTGTGGCAGCGAGCCGGACCCCATGATCGACGATGACGATACGGAAACAGAGGCGGACAACGACAACGACGACGGGATCCCGTTCCAGGATCCCAGTGTCCACGTATCCAAGGGGCAACGACGAGGTTTCGTTTGCCGCTGGGGCGATGAACCGCTGCGGCCTCCATCACCAGAACAGGAGCAGACGCTTTGTCGTGCCCTGCTGGCGGCCTTCCCGGACCAGGTAGCGCGGCGAATGCATACAGAGGAGGCCAAGGATTGGCGGCAACAGCACTCTGGAGTGCGTACGAATGGAGTCCTTTTCCGCTGCCCGGTCTGGGAAACAAAGGATTGCGAGTCGGTCGAGGGAGTCGTGGCGCGTGTGTCACCGTGCTGCCCGGTGGATGTCTCTGGTGATGAAGTTCAGTACCTCCTGTATACCGAAGTAACGCTCGAGGAGCTGGAACCTTCACCGGACCCGGCCACAAAGTCTCCTGCTACTGTGGCAACCCTGCGAGGCTCGACGCGTATCGAACCCGCCTGGTTAACGACGCTGAATCATCCGTGCTTGGTACGCTATGGAGACGTCGTTGCGGAACCTGCTCCAAAGTATGATGCAGAAGCGGATCAGGTGATGGCCTGGGTGCGCTGTCTCTACGGTCGAGAGGCCTGGACCTTGCCCCTCTGCTGGATGCCGCTTCCAGCGTTTACACAGGACCCCTTGGACGGGCAGATAGAGGATCAGCGGGAGCGCAGGATCTGTATCTTCGCCAGGGCACTACTAGAGCGACAAGTGCTACCGCGTCTTCCTCCGCCGGCTATTCAGCATGCATTACAACCGTCACCTGCTGTGCTCACCTGGGGTCTCGAGCACGGCGAACGGTCTACATCTGGGGATCGCCACTGTAACTTGGGGTATAGGCGGCATCGGGCGGCCGTTCTCCTGGTGACAGCTCTCAAGCGGTACGACATCACGAGCCGGCAGGCGTTGTTTCGGCAGTGGCGACGCGACCCCTTCTACCTCCGCTATGAGTTTCTCTTATGGGTGCCAGCCGCACATCAGGGCATGATCCAGCAGCAGTGGACAACACTTACACAGCAAGATGCAGGTTGTTCGGTCTGACGTCTCTAAAGCGAATACGCCTGCGATGGTGTGCGGATTCCTCGTTCCGTATTTGCTTTCGAATGAGCGCAGGAATCCCGTTCAAGTATTGTGCTACGTTTGCGCGTATTCCATCTACCGTTTCACAAGCAAGTGGTCAGGGCGTGGATTTTAGACTCCTCGATCGACAACGATTTGCAAGTGAGCGCGGTGATCTCGCGCTTACGCTGCAAAACTCTCTCAAGACGCCGAACATTGATCAGCTCGCGTTGATAATAGCATGCCCCTACCTCCACGACGAATACGCAGTGTAGAACTCAGGATAATTTGGAACTCCCATGGGGTATCCTCGGAGCACCTCGGATACTGCCAAATGTGGTGCTCGGACGGTTCATGTTTGCGCGGACTACAACAACACCACGAACCGCTCGTCATTCTGGACTAGTCATCGTCCGGTCGTCGTCGTCGTCGTCTCCGCCGTCGTCCTCCGACTCGGGCGCATAGAGTCCTATTCGATAGTCTTTTAGGAGCCACGCCACGTTCACCCACGGGTGCATCTCATCAAACACAGCTGTGCTATCCTTTCCGGCCGCTTCTATGAACAGGATTTCCGCACCACCAGGGTGGAATCTGAAGTAAGCGGTTATGTCATACACAACTCCGTGGATAGCCGTCCAGGCGTCAGTAGCACTGCCATGTGACTCCAGTTCTCGTTTACTGACCCGTCGCGAGGACTGTTGGCCCGCAGCTGCAATCGCTGTTGCTCGAGGGTCTCGGGGTCGACTCAACCAGGCCAGAGGCGGTGGGGCTTTTGCCGGCTGTCGAGCAAATATTCTGGTCTTGTTGCTCCCCATCTGCGTCGCAGTAGACGCGATAGGAAGCATCCAGACCTTGCTGGCTCCTGCACGCCTGAACAATCAACGAAAACGGTGCGTTGTGAACGGTGCGGCGGCGTTGGTGCTGGGCGATCCCAGGATCCTACCTGCCACGATGGCCCCTGTTCCGAAGAGCCAACCCCGGTACTCGTATCCGATGAGCATGGAGTTATGAAGGACATGCTATGTTTCCGCCTTTTGAAGTTTTGTGGATTTGGTTTTGACGAACAATCTCGGTATTCGTCGTATGGCAAGAACGGCACAGGGATTCATACGTAATTTTCGGAGTCAAAGTCGTCGTTTCGGAGTGGCTACTCGGAGTTTTTGCTATCGAAATCTTTCACATCTCTGTGATGATCATGACTCATGACGTCTTCAAGCAAGCGTTCGTAACACAACCGATGTCAATATCGGGTTCATACACACAAGCGCCCAGTCTTCACTATTCCTTGCGTGCGGCGTGCTCAAACCACGCAATCTTCAAGTTTACAACGCTCGTGTTTCCGGGAGACGCATCGCCGGGGCGATTCGCGACCTTGGATTAAGGCCAAACAAAACCCGACTTTATCTCTTGGGGACTTGTTCACTCGTTCATGCCGAAAGCTCACGGAGCTTGTCACGTCGAATAACTAATCCTGTCCGAGAGACGAATGCTCTTCTCTCTGGGGCCATCGACGAAACAGCATTGAACGGCAGGATGATATCTCTCGCAGGGGATTTGCTCCCAGTGACTCCTGTTCCTTCTTTCCGCATCGCATAGTGTTTTGGACTCGGGCTTTTGTTATCGCAGCGATCGCTGCCGGTGCCGCGTGCGTCATTGCATTGCGCAACGCGCGCGTAGACGAGTCGAAAGTTCTCAGCTGGATCACCAGCGTGGATTTTCCCTCCCGTCCTTGTTCCATCATGGACAACATCGCTTTCCACGTGCCTTTGTTCGAATAGAACAGTCTGCGATTGCACTCTCGGAAGAGAGAGGACTCGCCCAGGGAATCGCCCAGAACAGGCTTGTTATCGTAGGGTACTGTACCGACACAGTCGGCTTCCAGGGGCATGTACCGAGCGATGAAGCAAGTGCTCGTGCGTAGTAGGGCGGTCCTCTGACCAGGAGATGCTGTGATTGTATGACAGCGCCTGATTACAGTCTAGTGTCCAGGCTGCAAATGGCCCAGCGATGCTGTCCACGAAGAACATGAAACGGTAAGCATAACCAAGACTGCAAAATTCGCATGCGCATGAAAAAAAAAAGTCTCGATCACATGCGGAAACGCCCAAGTCGAGACTTGAATACTGCCATCAACATCCTTCGACTGCTGACAACGAAGCTGGAGAGAAAGAGAGACTTAAACCCGGAGATGCGCGAGAGGAAACGCGAGCAATCGCAGATACAACCTACCAAGGCCGGTGTTGATGGGAATCAGGAGCGACCCAAACAATAGCATGGACTCCCGAATGAGAGAACTGGGACCCATTCCAGATTCATCCGATTTCGATGGACTATCAGCAGAGATGGAATATACAGGTCTAGCCAGAATCGAAGACGGCACGACGCGTTTACCGGGAAACAGGGCTCTCCGCCTCCGCTAGGCGCTGAGCTCTCATTTCGGCCTCTGTGTTGCGGAGCGCATTTCCCGTCTGGCAGTTGGAGCTCCCGCGCTGCCTCCGTTTTGAGGCATCCCTCGCTCAGAACATGGCGTCACAAGTGCGCTCAACGATGTATGTACAGCAGGCAGTGTCCAAATGGAAGTCTTCGAGTCGAGACCGGTAACAGGTATGCGGCCTTTGCAGCTGTGTTTCCCGATTGATCGGATTCTCTCGCGATCAAGCGGGGTATCGGGAAACAACCCTCGCGAAGAGGAAAGTACCAGAAACGAATTGAGCACGCGGATGCTGAGTAGAGGGATACTAGGTGACGAGTACAGTTTCCAATAGGTAGGAGTGTCCCAGGCAACGTTTCGGCTTCCAGGTGCAGGACTCCGCACGGGGACTCGGTGCCTACCGCGGAAAACTCCGTTTGCAACGTCTTCGAACCAGATTTGTGTGGAACAGACCAGTTGACCTCGATGGTGTAACAGATTTCGAATGGAGTTTCAAGTCGTATCCGCGCTGCTGGACGACAAAACTGCAGGACAATGCGATAAGGCGACGACGTTCCCGTTCCTTCCGGTATCTCCGGTAATGGCGAAAAATAAATCTGTTGCGGTAACCAGCGCGTCGAGAGAGCCACCCAGGTGCGTTCTCCGAGAACGCCTCGCGTGGTACGCCACTGAATGCTTACACTACCCGGGTGAAACGGTGTATCCAGGCTAGGTGCGCTGTTGGCGCTTTTCGAGGAAGCAGGGCGACGATGGAGCATAAACACAAACCGTGCTCGATCGCCTGGTGAAAGCAGTGGTGCCTTTGTACGGAAGCGAAGCGGCATGAGTTTCCAGCTCGACGTTGATGCTGTTGCACCCGATGCAGGGGATGGTCCTGCGGAAAATGGGGCTTTCTCCTGGGTCTCCATGGGACTGGCAATATAAGGAACGGTTTCCGGCGGCTCAAGCGGCTTCTCACTACCCTGAAACGTTGGGGCGTCTGGGCGGCATTGTCCAGCAAGCAAGTACAGCGGCTCGTGGCTTGTGTTCTGGATGTTCACGAGCCAGAGAAATGTCTGCCTTCCGCGCTCAGATCTTTTGTCGAGGGTCGTCGATCCCCAGGCGAGCGCATACCCCTCTAACTGCCAGGCATCACTGACCTGGAAGCGAAAAGTCTGTTGAAACGAGGTCATTGGCGTTGCTGTCGGTGAGATTGGTGTTGCGTTCTTCGCAAAAGCGCTGCCGGGACTCGCGCGATGCGTACTCAACTGCAAACCCGCGCTCGGCTGCGCCAAAAGCAGTTGACAGCTCACAAAGTGCTCCCCCGGTGTTTCGAACGGGAGACGAAGCGACCAAGCTCGGCATCGTTCTGGTGGAAGCGCGGTCTCGTCGAGTCGCTCGAGAAGGAGCATCGTCTCGGATGCATCCCTCATTTCAACTCGGACACGAAAACGCTCGAGCGCGTAGGGCAAGCCATGGGCCAATTCTAGACGGAGATTCGCGGTCTCCCCGGCATGCCATTCCATCGGTGATGCATCCTGCAAACAGAACATTCGGTTGAAAGAGGTCATCCCTATACGCGAATGTGTCGCTTCCGCATGCTCCCGTCCAGTAACGATTTCGCATACGCTGCCTACGAGAGGTCGAAACGTAGTGCATTTCTTGACCATTTCTGTTAGCTCCGATCCCAGCGCATTCTTCGAGACTCTCGTCGGATGCGTCATGCTCGGATGCAGGCATAACTGCAGCGGAAAGAGCCGAAATACGATGGAACATTGTCCCGCGTCAGTAGAAACGCCTTCAGATGCCTCAGGTCCGCCAACGGTGTCGTCTTGCGATGTGAGGGGAAAAGCGAGATCGGCAACCGCCTGTTCTCTGCTCGCCATGCTGACGTCACCAGCAGGCGCATTCCAAGGAGCATCCTTCGCACCATCGATGGACATCCCGGGTGCGACACCTCCTGCAGTTCCTGCTGGATCAGACGCTGCCCCTATTGGAACACGCTCGGGATCAGTATCCGTTCCGGAGCCGAGCAACATACCAGGGGCTAAGCGAGGAGAGATGCGCTCGTTGGATTTCGTTTGTCTGACGACATCGCTTCGCTTCATGAGCAAACTCGGAAACGAACTTCAGTTTGATTGATATCCTCAGTTCTGTCAGCCGCTCTACGTTCTGATGTCGAGCGATACAGGAGGTTAGGTTCTTCGCTGTATGGGTCCAACTTGCGAGGGCCGGGGTGAACCCCAACGGTCTGTCAGCTGCTCGGTGTTTTGTTCTCGAGTGATGCTGCGCTTGATGTCACTCGCTAGACGAGTACAAAGTCCGAGCTGGTCGTGCAGTGGGCAGAAAACGCCAAGCACTGCTTCTGACGCCACAGTCGACTGGTAAAAGTTCACCCTAGACGGCGTTTACCAGCATCTGTGACCAGTTCACGAGTATAGACTAGGTTGAGTATAAATTAAAATCACAGAGAAATAGCTGTTTGTACTGAACTTGAACGTAGCAGACCCGCTGCTGGCAACAAACGAACGAAATAGCGACCGTTCGACCACAGGCGGCTTCGAAAGAAAGGCGTCGGCCTCACAAAAGAAAACGTAAAGTGAGCGCGCTCCTGGTAGCTATGTTGATCACTGCGAGTTCACGAGATGGAAGCGCTCGATATAACTACAACGTTGAAACACAGACGCGGAGATACACACCAACCCCGAAGTCGTTCAAACGGTGTTTCACTGTTGTGCGCTGCAGCGCATATTCCGAAACCCGTCTGCGACTGGAATGGAGCAGGCCCGATGAGCGAACACGGGCTTACACGCGATACCCATGTCAGCATAAAATGGAACAGGTCTACTTACCTAGCAGGAGCGTACACCCCAAAGTTTTCGTCTCATTCCATCGCCATGGACGTCGGCCTTTACGGGATGTTTCTGCGACTGTTTCCCTTCTCTCTCTCTCTGTATATTCTCTGGCTCGCCATACGCCGGTTTCCCCTGTTCCTCCAGCTGCGTTGTCAGCAGTCTCAGAATGCTGTCGCCGGTGTTCAAGTCCCGAATTCATCGCTTCCGGCTGTTTCAGACAGAATTCGCGCAAAGACAGTAGTTGCGTTCTACGCCTCGGTTGCCGTTTGCACGACTTGCTTCGTGTAGATCCTCGTTGCGCCCTTCACAGTACTGACACGTGACCATGGTCGGGTATGCCCGTACGTCCTGGGCACCTGCTTCCCCGAGTGCTGCCTGCCACATGCACTGGACGCTCACCTCAGGGGACGACCCCATTTCCGTGCCCAGTGCCGTACGCGATGAACACGGTCTTCCGCGAGGCGATACACTCGGCGAGCATGCTGACTGCTGTGCGCGCTCAAACACACACACACACACACACACAGAGACACACATACAGACACAGACACATACTGACACACAGATACACAGACTCACACACGTCCACGCTGCTTCATTCGAGAGCGGATTTTTCTGGGACCCGATGTTGCTCATCGTGAGACAGGGACCGGAAGGAGCACTCACGCTGGAGAACAAGTCGCGAAATCTCGACCCGTCATCGCTGCATTCGTGTCCAGCGTCCGTCACCGCGCTGCACACACGAAGCAAGCACTGCGATGACTCAAGCCCGAGCTCGGGAAGATTCTGTACTTGAAAGCAAGCTCTCGTAGCGTACTCCACAAAACGTATCACGCTGGTGCCGATTCCCGTTTCTTCGCTAGAGAGAGACAGCGCGGGATTCACCTCCTGAAGCACATCCATCCTCTTGTCGTGACTGGCTCAGTGAGCCTTCAGCATGAGCCCGTGAACGAAACCTCAAGCGTCGGTGTCGACGGTGCCCGGTCGACAATCCAACAGTGCGAGTCGCTGCGCTCATGGCTGGCATAGGGAGAAAAAAAGATTCGAAAACTTGAAGAATCCGTAATGTAAGCATGTCGATCGTAAGGCAAGCGGGAGAACGGATGCTTGTTGATACGGGTCGGTCAAAGATACCGGTTACTTGTCGAACAACTGTTCAATAGCTTCGCGAATCGTCTTGATTCCATTTCCGTAAAAACCTTAAGCGGGACAGCGTGGAAGAGGCCACGCCCAACTGACGACCCAGCATCCTAAAACTACGCATGAATCCACACACCTTGATTGCAGCACTTTGAATATCCATGCGATGCACGAAAAAAAACACGAGTCCGGAAAGATATCGAAAGACCTGAACAGAGCGACAAGTTCTGTTCGCCGTCTTCATCGGGCTGGGTCATGGAAGGACACCGCGACCGCCGCTGCGACAACTTTCCTCCGCAGCGTTCGCCACTGGCAACACCTCTAACGTCGACTGTAACACTCGACGGGAAGGGACCGACGACCCGGTGCGACCAAAGTCCAGATCATTATGGCTACTACAAGGAGAGATACTTTATTGAAAATACAGGCAGAGGTGCAAAACTGGTGGGAACAGGAGCACGTCTTCGACGTTGACGCTCCAGAAGACTTTGATGCCGAGGGCGGCTGGTCCAGTCTCGGAGTGGAGCCTCGGCAGAAACCGACGTTCTTCGTCACGTTTCCTTACATCTACGCAAATGGACCGATCCACCTGGGTCACGCGTTTTCGCTGAGTAAGGCGGAGTTTGCAGTGGCGTATCAACGTATGAAAAGACGCCCGTGCCTCTTTCCCTTTGGCTTTCACTGTACGGGGATGCCGATCCAAGCGTCGGCGACGAAACTGGCCAGAGAGCTGGAAACCTACGGGTGTCCGCCTCAGTTTCCCGACACGCCTCAGCGTACAGGTGCAGACGCAGGCCTGGATGCACCTGTCGACGGCTCGGTGGGGCTAAAGTCGAAAGTTTTGGCAAAAACTGGCGGCCTCCGCTTCCAATACCGTATTCTGCAGGCGGTCGGTGTTCCCGACACGGAAATTCCCTCTTTCACGGATCCGTTCAAGTGGCTCATGTACTGGCCACCGATCGGTATGCAGGATGCGAAACAGCTTGGACTGCACGTGGACTGGCGGCGTTCCTTCATCACCACAGAGGCGAACCCGTATTACGACGCGTTCGTGCGGTGGCATTTCGAAAAACTCCGAGCACAAGGTCGTATCAAGTTCGGAAAACGCTACACCATCTATTCCCCGCTAGACAGGCAGGCCTGTGCGGATCATGATCGAGCTAGTGGCGAGGGTGTCCAACCACAGGAATACGTGCTGATAAAAATGCAGGTACTGGAGCCGTTTCCGGCTGTGTTGGAACCGCTCGCTGGGCGACGAGTCTACCTGGCTGCCGCTACATTGCGTCCAGAGACTATGTACGGTCAGACGAATTGTTGGATAGCGCCCGACGGAAGCTACGGTGCCTACGAGGTCAACGCAGATGGCGATGTGTTTATTGTCACAGAGCGAGCAGCGCGGAACCTCGCCTTTCAGTATTGGTCACCAGTCTACGGGGAGACACGCTGCCTATTGGGGCCCTTCCCAGGCGCGGCGTTGCTGGGTGCCGCAGTGCGCGCCCCGCTTAGCAGCTACGAGCACGTCTATGTGCTACCGATGCTAAGCATCACATCGGACAAGGGTACTGGAGTCGTTACCAGCGTACCGAGCGATTCACCCGACGATTACCGTGCGCTGCAGGACCTGAAAGAGAAGCCTGCTCTGCGTCGCAAGTACGGTCTCCGGGATGAGTGGGTGTTGCCCTTTGAACCGGTGCCCATCATTCAAGTGCCCGAGATGGGATCGCTCTCTGCTCAGGCAGCCTGTGAACGGTATCGGGTGCACTCCCAGAACGATCGCGATGCGCTCGCCAAAGCCAAGGATGAAGTCTATCTGCGGGGCTTTTATGACGGAGTGCTCTTGGTGGGCCCCCATGCCGGCCAGCGCGTTCACGTTGCCAAGCCACTGATTCGTCAGCTGCTGCTCGACCAAGGCGATGCGGTGGTCTACTCGGAGCCAGAGCGCCCTGTTGTATCACGCTCCGGCGATGAGTGTGTGGTCGCGCTCTGCGACCAGTGGTACATCGATTACGGTGAGGAGCAGTGGAAGCAGCTCGCCAGAACGTGTCTAGAGGCCATGGAGACGTACCACCCGGAAACGAAACGCAGTTTCGAAGCAGTCCTTGAGTGGCTTCGCGAATGGGCGTGCTCTCGTTCGTTCGGACTGGGAACGCGTCTGCCTTGGGACCCGCAGTATGTGATCGAATCACTCAGTGATAGCACGATCTATATGGCATACTACACCGTTGCACACATCCTGCATCGGGACTTGAACGGCCAGGTTCCGGGGGCGGCTGGTCCAGCCAGCCAACTCACTCCGGCTGTCTGGAACTATGTTTTTCTCGGTCAAGGCGATGCAGAATCTCTCCCGATACCCAGCTCTGTTGCACGAGCGATGCGGCGCGAGTTTCTCTACTGGTACCCGCTGAATCTGCGCGTGAGCGGCAAAGACCTGATCAATAACCATTTGACGTTCTTCATCTACAACCATGTGGCTATCTTTCCGCCCGACAAGTGGCCTTTGGGAGTGCGCGCAAACGGCCATATTATGATCAACAATGAGAAAATGTCCAAGTCAACGGGCAACTTTCTCACGCTAGCGGAGGCAGTACGGAATTTCTCCGCAGATGCGGTGCGATTTGCGCTCGCGGATGCCGGCGACGGCGTTGATGACGCCAACTTTCAAGTGAAGACGGCGGATGAGGCTATTTTGAAACTGACAACTCTTTTAGCGCTCGCCACTGAAGCGCAGGCTCTGCTCAAGAATGGGCAGATGCGTTCAGGTCAGCCGCTTCAGTTCTGGGATCGCGTTATGGAGGCGGAAGTGGATGCACTGGTGGCAGCCGCAGCGCACGCGTACGAACGACTCGAGTTTCGAGACGCCCTCAAGTTCGCGTTCTATGAATTGCAGGATGCACTGGGGATTTGGCGGGTCGCTGTTGGCGGGGATACCGACCTCACAAAACTGCATCATGAGGTATGGCGTCACTATATTCATGCGCAGGTGATTGCGCTCTACCCGATCTGTCCGCATACGTGTACTTGGATATGGAGACGGCTGCTCCACGAAAAGTCGCCAGCCCCGCCAATGCACTGGCTGGAAACGAGCCCTTTACTGGGGTCACCCGAACGGGTCGCCATTCGAGCTGCCGGTCGCTATCTACAGGCGCTTTTGCATCGAGCCCGACTCGTGCTGCAGAAACGCCTTGCGCATCGATCGCAACGTGCAGGGGATGCTGCTGCCCCTACTGCTTCTACCAGCACCGATGACAAGGAAGAGCGCGAGCGCGACCCCAGTGATCAAGTAGGTGCTCGAGCTGTGCGCGTACGACTCGTGGTTCGCACGACACCAACAGCTTGGCAAACTCGCTGCGTCGAACTTGTTCAACAGGCGTATGACCCTACGACTCAGTCGTTTGCAGCGGACCTGCCGAAACGCATAGCTTCGGATCCGGTCTTGCGACGGGTTGCCAAACGAGCAATGGCACTGGCGATGACGTTGCGGGAGCGGAAGGACTTTACGGTGGCGCTTGAGTTTGACGAAAAGGCGGTACTTTTGGAAAATCTCGGCTACCTAGCGCAGCAGCTGGGCGTGCATGAAGTGGAACTAGATGTCGATGGCCCCGAAGCGGAGCAGCGCGGTGTCATCATGGGCGAACCCGTTATTCTCGTGTTTGATGCATAAAGTGCCTCTGACACAATACGAGGTCGCATGTGGGCGACAATTAGACCTGCGCACGGTGCTGCTGCGAGCACTGTTATCCTAGACAGCGCAGGTGGCGCTTTCGGATATTGCCAGGAGGAGACTTTTTGTTCGTGTTTAGTTTGCAATCTGAAAGCGGTACACCAGTTCGGTGTTAGAAGCGGAAAACCCTCGCACGGACTGCTACGGATCTGTGCTGACTGGGAATCACTCGAGCGTTGTTGTTGCTCCAGAGGCGGCCTCGCTGAACCAGAACATGTGCCAGTTCAGTTTAGCAGACGTTGAGGTACCGAGCTTTTTGCAGGCGTCGCAAGGAGGAAGGACGGCCCTGCGACGCCTGTGCGTACGTCGGCACTAGACTCCCTGTCAAACGAGCATGCCGAGCGCTGAACGATTCCAGCAAACGCACGGCGATGTAGCGATGCTGCATTCGAGTATAGCACAGAATTCCCGACAGCACCATTGCGAGTATGCGAATGCCTGCCGCCCCCGCGATACCATCCCGAAGGTGTTTTCCATTGTATTGGACTCGTGTTTTGGAAAACTGATTCGGACAGGTGGATTCGTGGATGTGCGTCCTGTATCGCAGTTTATCCAGGTCTGGATATGAAAGAGGTTTCTCGGTTTCCAGGGGATACTTCCAGCGGATTCGAGGATACGGGTGCTGTTGCTCAGTCCATACAGGTTCGATTGTCGTCTGCATTCCTCCGAATGCTCATGTATGACGCTACCGCTTTCGGCAATGTTTAAGGACTCCGTTGAAATCCATGGGCATCACTCAGCATCGATAGAAGAGCGCTGTGCTCGCGCCTGCACTCCACGGTCTCCGCCGGATGCCCGTGCAGGTCCTCCATACATACACACACACACACACATACACCCTGATTGCATCGCGGAAGGAGCCAGTGCATCCTGCATCTGCGCCCCGGATCACGATAACGCCTGCGAGAATTCGTATCGTTCACTTTGTCGAGATGCCTAATGGGGTCCTGTGCTTTTCGACAGAAAAGCATACGTGACCGCCTCCCAGATCGTTGGACGAAGCATGCGGCCTCGTATTCGACGCGGACTCTGGTGTTGCATCTGCTTGACTTCAATATGCACAGCACCTTTTTTATTTGCAAGGGACCACCATGGCGTTCAGTAATACGTGTACCATAACAGTAAACCGGCCATGAAACATACTCAGTCGACAGATGCACCAGCCGTGCCGCTCGTGTCATCGCGAGTGCGCCGCCGTCTTGCAGCAGGTCCTGGTTTCCGAGGCCTCCCGAACGACCCTCGAAGAAGGGAGCAAATTGTCCAAAATTGGTTTGGATAACTGCACGTGTTTCTCGTTCGATACGGGCGTCATGCCACATATTGCGAAAACTCCATGCAGACTGCAACTTCATGACGTTTTGCATTGTATCGGGTACTTCAGCGAAGGCTCGCCAGATCCGCTCAGAGCGCAACCGACGACGGCGGCCGCCACATGCATCAGGCACTGCTATGTTGCGGGTGAATCGGCTGGGGCGTATTCGTATTCCGGCTGCATCGATTCAGAGCATTCACATAGGCCTGAACCGAGGCGGTCACCACGTCGGTATCTGCGGCATAACCCGTAAAGATGCGATCCATGCGCCGATCCCGAACGCGAACCATAACCTCACCAAGCGAATCGATGCCACTCGTGACGCTGGACACAGTATACTCGAGCAGCTCAATATCCAGTCCATGCTGCGCAACGACGGCGTTGACAGCACAGTACGCCGCATCGACGGGGCCTGTACCAGTCCGCGGAACGGTAACCTCTTTGCCGGTCTCCATGACAAGCAGAGTCACCGTTGCGGTCGGTATGCTCGATGAGCCGCACTGCACCTGCACTCGCTTGAGTTTGAAATGCTCGACCCCGATTTCCTTCAGGCCACCACTCACAATCGCCTCCAGGTCCGCGTCGGTAATTTCGCGTTTTCGATCCGCAAGCTCCTTGAAACGCAGAAACGCTCGGTTGAGGTCGTCGTCGCTGAGCTCGAAGCCCAGTTCCGTGAGGCGTGCCCGAAACGCCGCTCGGCCACTCAGTTTGCCCAGAGAGATCGCATTCGTGGTGGCACCCACGGTATCAGCGCTCAGGATCGAGTACGTAGAGGCGTTACGGAGGTATCCGTGCTGATGTATACCCGACTCGTGACGGAAAGCGTTAGCGCCCACCACGGCCTTATTCGGTGCAACGACCATACCGGTGAGGCTCGACACCATTCGACTCGTCTTTGCAATTTCTCGAAACTGAATGTTCGTCAGCTGACGATCACTATGACCCGACGCAATATCATCCCGCCCAAAAACTCTGGCATAGTAATTGCGGCGCACGTACAGCGCCATGACGAGCTCTTCGAGAGATGCATTCCCCGCCCGTTCCCCGATTCCATTCACGGTAACCTCGACCTGGCGAGCGCCTGCCTCACAGGCAGCGAGGAAATTCGCAACACTCATACCCAGATCATCGTGACCGTGCACGGAGAGAATAACATCGCCGGTCCGAACGCCCGGGACGTTCTCGTAGATGCCTCGTATGAGGGTGTACATTTCGTTCGGCGTAATGTACCCGCAGGTGTCGGGGACGTTGAGCGTGGTCGCCCCTGCCTCCGCGGCCCGACGGAAAGCCTCGTAGAGAAACTCGGGGTCTGACCGCGTTGCGTCCTCAGCCGAAAACTCCACGTCCTTGCAAAGCGAGCAGGCGTAACGCACTTGTTCCGATATGATGTCGAGCACCTCAGCGCGCGTCTTGCGCAACTTGTGCTCGAGATGAATATCGGACGTGGCGATGAAGGTATGGATACGGGGAAATGCCGCAACCTCTATGGCTTCCCAGCATCGTTTTATATCTGCGGCGGTGGCGCGAGCCAGGCCGCAAATAATCGGCGGATTGGGCCGGTTCCCAACTTGCTCCGCAATCCGACGCACAGCCTCAAAGTCGCCGTTGCTCGCAGCCGGGAAGCCGGCCTCCAGAACGTCAACACCAAGCGCGGCCAGTTGACGCGCCAGTGTCAGCTTCTCTTCGGCGTTCATGGCGGCTCCTGGAGACTGCTCGCCGTCGCGACACGTGGTATCGAAGATGCGCACGCGCTCAGGGTCCCGCCCCGTGGCGACATCGTGCGCAGTAGGCTTCACCGGTACGCGTACGACTGGGCGCTCTGCTCTAGCGCTCGCGTCACTAACCGCGTTGCCTATCATGAGTAAGCGCTGAAGCGAGTCCCTTGTGCGTAAACCTCCAAGGCCTCTGCTTCGTGGCCGCCCCGCCGCACGGGGCACACCACGCCGACTCGCGAACGGAAAGGTAAACGCTGCCCTTGACGCTTGATCCGAGACATGTCCAAAACACTCCTTACGTACGCTGGATATGGTCCTGTGGCTCGTCCATGATGGACCACAGAATGCTATGGTAGCGTACGCTTGCCACATGTTTTACACTCGCAACAGTGCACACACACACGTATACACACACGTACACACACACGCACACACACAACAGGTGTCCTGCGTGCGCACTGAACGCTCGCCGTCGCGTTGCACGCATAGCGCCCTGCGATACGTGCGCGGGATCGCCGGCGCACCGGCGATCTTTTGTTGGACAGAACGTCCACACGTACACCAGGCATCCCCGATGAGGCGCTTGAGATCAGCGCGCGTGCGCAAGCATCCATCATTACTCGTTTGACCTGCTCGTTCAACCACCGATATACTCCCTGTGAAATACTGGATATTTGCGACTTTGCATAGTCCACCGTGTCTGAATCTAGCATACAAAATGTCGCCGATATTTCCAAAGTGAACACAGCAGGAAACCTGACCAACTTTGTCATACAAGTGAGGGCATCGGCACGTCGATACCGAGATCGCCTGTTTTCATTCATCGTGCACTGACACTAGCGCATGGCACGGGGATGCAGCATGTCGCTGGCATCATTATCACCGTTATCATCGTCGTCGCGCCTCGAGCCGAAGCCCTCACTTGTATGAGAAATTTGGTCAGGTTTCCGTTCTGCGTTTGCATTGGCGCGATCGGCGACATATTGGATACTAGAGGCAGGATCGACGGACAATGGAACGTGGGAAATAACCGAGATCTCTGAAGGATCCTATGACTCATGCAAGTTTACGGATGACGGGGCGTGGAACGATGAACCCGTCCCTGACCGTTGATGTCAAGTGCGTTCCCGGGAGTCTCCGGTCCGTATAAACGACCTGCGCAACAACGGTATCCATATGGACACCGAAACGCTAGAGCGGGACCTGCTGCTGACCTGCATGTGCCACAGGCGGGGTTTCGGAGAGGCGCTGCGGCTCCACGGCGGGCGCCGCTAAGCACCCAGACGCCATCCAGCGCATGTCGATATCTTGTCAATTATGCAACGGTTATGGATCGTACTGGCTGTACAAACCACTCCTCGGCGAGACGACGACACATCGTGCATGCAAGTAATGGGCAGCATAACTTTGGGCGATCCGCTACCGCTTCTATGCTGCGGTGGTAACGAGCACGCTGAGAGTCGCCTTGTCCGTCCATCTAATCTCAGCGTAAAAGTTGCGGGACTTTTGGAGCACGACAACGCATGCTTTGCTCCCCGCAGCGAACGGTAACAGGAAACAGAGCTTCCGGTCTTCTGGTCCAGGAGCATCCCGAACGCCATCGTTGCGCAGCGTGCGGGCTCGCACACCCCCTGAAACATGTGCCGTATTTGGAGAGTATCTTGAGTGCACGATTGCTGTATGGAACCAGAGAGGAGTGCTCAGATCCCCTGCAGTTGCTTGTATGCTACATTAATTTCGCAGCGCACCCTACCTCAGGAACAAAGGTTGGATACGAATATCACCAAAACAGCGCTAGCTGCATACCATTCAGCCATTGTTCGCATGATGGGTCTCGCGGTGCTCCCAGGATATGTAGAGGGAACGCGATCCCACATCCGCAAAGACATTCAAAAGCTCTGCTGTCTCTGGTTGTCTCTTTGGCAGTGGCGGTTGCACCTTCGACGTCCCAGCAAGCACCAGAGGTGGCCTCGGTAGCCGCAGGTTTATTGGATTCATCCGACCTCGATTCTCAGCGCACGACTGCTCCGGAGTTTGTGTAACCTACTGGATACTGCGGGAGCGCAATTAGCTCCATCCTGGATACCACTTCATAGCCTGGGTGCATCCATGAGGTTGAATCTGTTTCGCTCCGTCGATCTCCCGACTAGTGAGCACCACGAGTGCGCCACGGCGCTCTGGCGCAGCCGCAACGCTTGTTCTACATCTCTACGTAGGCGGCTTCGAAGCCGTGTTTGGATGTTGGCTGTCTGGCAGTGTCGCGCACGGAACGGAACCTCAGTAGTCTTGTCGCTCATACGATATAAAAATTTCACAGGCACTCTCATCCGCTAGTTGGTAGCTGCATCCTTCAGTCTCTGTCAAGTTGGCGTCGACAAGTGGACGTTCGTGGAGCCGGCTGCTTTCCTCAGACCTGATCCAGGCGTTGCATGCGCTCCGTCTGAGCCGGCCGACCCAGGTACAGGCCACGGCTATACCTGCGGCGCTAGAAGGTAATCATGTAGTTCTAACTGCGCAGACAGGCTCTGGAAAGACCCTGGGATATGTTCTTCCGTTACTAGAGCTACTACGGCGAGACCGTGCTCGTGAGGCACGAACGACCAGCCCAGCGTCGCCGTCGCCTCAGGCACTGATCGTCGTTCCGACTCGCGAGTTGGCTGCTCAAGTCTGCCGTGTCTGGAGCGACTTTACGGAATGCACGGGTCTGACGTGCTCGCTGCTGACGCGACAAGCGTTTCAAACTTCGAATGAAGTTGCCGCATGGGTGTCGCCCGCTAGGGATACTGCTGGAAAGGGAGAACCGGCGCTCTGGACTCGCTTGCGCCATCTGCGCTACCTTGTTCTAGACGAGGCAGACAGCCTGTTTGCTATGCAGCAGCGCAACCAGCTTGCACCGCTTCCGTTGCATCGACTCCAAGGCGGACAGCTGTGGTGCGTTGCCGCCACGATGACTCGCGGCTCACTCGCCCAGGTCGAAGCGCTGGCCCGAGCGCTGACGCCATCCCGAAAACTCTTCATTGCTCGAGATAATGGGCTCCACGAACCGCCACGAATTGTGCGTATTCGTTTCGAACTAGTTCAGCATCCGCCGCAGAAGGTGACGCGTTTGCTCGAATGGCTGCAAGCCGACGCTCGTGGTCTACTCCGAGACGGCAAAAGTACCCTCGTGTTCTGTAATTCCATCCAGACCTGTCGTTTCGTGCAGCACACGCTTCGTGAGCAGGGCGTCCTTGCCCTCGCGTGCCACGGCGGGATGCCTACACGTATGCGAGACGCGGCAGTAGAGCAATTCGCCAACGGCACCGCTGATGTGCTGATTTGTTCGGATTTGATGGCACGGGGAATCGATTGGCCCTTTGTCGGGCGAGTGCTCAGCTTTGACGCACCAGCAACATACCATCATTTTCTGCACCGAGCAGGACGTCTACGTAGGGGCGGTGATTGCATCACGCTCATACGCAGAGCGCGCAGAGAGCAAGACCTCGCCATGATGATTGCGAAACGGTTTCCGGAGCGCACTCATTGGCAGGTAATGGAGCAGCAACCAAGCCTTGGGCGTGATCGGCTCCGGCCCTGAGCATCCGACGACTTGCTTTGACACATTCTCGCTTTTGGAAGAGGTGCCTGCTGTTGTGAAAGGGGTGTGTTTGGACGCTTTCTGGTCTTGCGGATACAGACGCGATTGTTCATGAGGGCTTCTGTGGTCGCAGGAACGTTTCAAGGAATTGTGTAGCTTCGATCCCGACGTATTGGTGCCTCGCTCGCCGAAAGCTAACTCGTCTTTTGCTGTGCATAAATCTGTTTCTCTGATGAAGCTTTGCGGTGTTGTACTGCGACCGCACTGAAGTGATGCGACTTGGAGGCACGTTGGCCGGTCCGTCGCAGAAAATTAGCGCAGCTTTTCCGGAAGTGTCATGAACACTCCGCATCTATGGCACGATGCAGCGAACCACCGGAATGTCACTGCTCTATCGATCGCTTCTGTTTCGATTGTTTCGCTCTGGAATTGGACATGAAAAGCGTGATGCGGCCAACCGAGGCGAATCGCATGCAGGACGCAGTCTCTCGACTTTGTCTGCAATCGTCGGCACCAGTATTTGTCAGGATGATGAACAGTGGAAGAACGACTCCGTTTTGTCGGGGTATGCAAGCCGTGTGCACGTTGAAAGATACTCGCAAGCCGGTGCGGTTGGAATCGCGGGGTGCACAATACCCATGTCAGCATAAAATGGAACAGGTCTACTTACCTAGCAGGAGCGTACACCCCAAAGTTTTCGTCTCATTCCATCGCCATGGACGTCGGCCTTTACGGGATGTTTCTGCGACTGTTTCCCTTCTCTCTCTCTCTGTATATTCTCTGGCTCGCCATACGCCGGTTTCCCCTGTTCCTCCAGCTGCGTTGTCAGCAGTCTCAGAATGCTGTCGCCGGTGTTCAAGTCCCGAATTCATCGCTTCCGGCTGTTTCAGACAGAATTCGCGCAAAGACAGTAGTTGCGTTCTACGCCTCGGTTGCCGTTTGCACGACTTGCTTCGTGTAGATCCTCGTTGCGCCCTTCACAGTACTGACACGTGACCATGGTCGGGTATGCCCGTACGTCCTGGGCACCTGCTTCCCCGAGTGCTGCCTGCCACATGCACTGGACGCTCACCTCAGGGGACGACCCCATTTCCGTGCCCAGTGCCGTACGCGATGAACACGGTCTTCCGCTAGGCGATACACTCGGCGAGCATGCTGACTGCTGTGCGCGCTCAAACACACACACACACACACACAGAGACACACATACAGACACAGACACATACTGACACACAGATACACAGACTCACACACGTCCACGCTGCTTCATTCGAGAGCGGATTTTTCTGGGACCCGATGTTGCTCATCGTGAGACAGGGACCGGAAGGAGCACTCACGCTGGAGAACAAGTCGCGAAATCTCGACCCGTCAACGCTGCATTCGTGTCCAGCGTCCGTCACCGCGCTGCACACACGAAGCAAGCACTGCGATGACTCAAGCCCGAGCTCGGGAAGATTCTGTACTTGAAAGCAAGCTCTCGTAGCGTACTCCACAAAGCGTACCACGCTGGTGCCGATTCCCGTTTCTTCGCTAGAGAGAGACAGCGCGGGATTCACCTCCTGAAGCACATCCATCCTCTTGTCGTGACTGGCTCAGTGAGCCTTCAGCATGAGCCCGTGAACGAAACCCAAGCGTCGGTGTCGACGGTGCCCGGTCGACAATCCAACAGTTCGAGTCGCTGCGCTCATGGCTGGCATAGGGAGAAAAAAAGATTCGAAAACTTGAAGAATCCGTAATGTAAGCATGTCGATCGTAAGGCAAGCGGGAGAACGGATGCTTGTTGATACGGGTCGGTCAAAGATACCGGTTACTTGTCGAACAACTGTTCAATAGCTTCGCGAATCGTCTTGATTCCATTTCCGTAAAAACCTTAAGCGGGAGAGCGTGGAAGAGGCCACGCCCAACTGACGACCCAGCATCCTAAAACTACGCATGAATCCACACACCTTGATTGCAGCACGTTGAATATCCATGCGATGCACGAAAAAAAACACGAGTCCGGAAAGATATCGAAAGACCTGAACAGAGCGACAAGTTCTGTTCGCCTTTTTCACCTGACACGAGTGCATGAGCATCGTTCTATCGCTGCAGCGGCCAAGACTGGCCCGTAAGAAAAGTTGAAAACCCGCATGCTGATGACCAGTTCGCAAACTGGGATACCCTCTCCCGCTTATGATGCTACCCAATCAAAAGATACCGTCTTGCGCTGTCATGGGTATGCGTCTTGTACAATAGCTACCAAACGCTCTTACGCTCACATGCTCGTGCGATGAATTTGGTCAAAAATAGCGTTTCAGGAAGCGCTTCCCCGATGACAACCGCACCAAGGCATCAGTTGGTGCTCGTGCACGGCTTCTGCACCCGCAATGCTGTGCTCAGGTAGGATTCGTGCATCGCACTCGAAATTTCCAGGTGCGCGATTGCCGAAGGTCAAAAACTCCATAAAAGATTTCACATTCTTCACACTCCCTTCATCGGTCCATGTATCCAAGCAAAGTGCTCCTTGAGGAGTCTCGCCTCAACCAAACTTGAATGGCGCTCTGTTTATCACCAACGTCGCATGCATGAATCGAAGCGAATGCCCCCGATTGCTCAGTTGGCTACAGTCTCCATGAAAAAGACCTCAAATCGCGCAAGTATCTCAGCATGCTCTGCGAGCAGCAAACGAATCGCCTCACATCAACCCTAAAATAAACGTGTCGAGGAATCGACGGCGGGGCGTTAAAGAGCGGCTAAACCCCACGTGCAAACATTCACTGGATACCACCCTGGATACGTTGTAGCTGACGCTGCATCCGATACTTGATGACCCTGCAATAACCGAGTTTTTTCGATCAACAGAATGTTTCGATGGACTTGAATACCCGATATGGCCGCGTACCTACCCGCCGCCACCACCAACACCACCAACACTACTAAGACCAACACTTTCACCATCACCGCCGTCAGCCCTTGGACGTTGGTGCGGTAACGATTTTCATGGGAAAACGGAGGCAGGTGGGCGTTATCTTCATCTTCTTCATCTTCTTCCTCCTCCTCCTCCTCCTCCTCATCATCATATTCATCATCATCATCGTCGGCGTCGGCGGCGGCGACGGCGGCGGCGGCGCGCATCCCAATCGTCGCCGTAAGGCTCATCGTCGTCGCCTCGCCTGGACACTCGAGATCGTCAGAAGCTGTGTTTCAGTTTCTGCCGAGCGAGAGTGGCAACTCTAGAGCTCGGAAGAGCCGTCAGTTACCCAACAGCAGCTTAGCGATCGATCATAATCCGCTCCGAAGGCATGCAGAGTCCTGCGGAAGCATTGTCGCAGCAGCATGCACAAGGTTGGCACTTCACGAGAGGACCTTTCGCCGTACTCGGCTTTGTCAACCTGTTTCCTGCGGGGGCTGGATCGAACTTTGCTACGAGAAACTTGCTACGGAAAGGTCGCTGCAGTAAACAGCAGCTGCGGGGAAAGCGCTGGTGCTGTGTGCGCGGCTTCCGAGTAGAGCGTCAGTCCCTGCAGGCTGCCGCCGAGGTGCCGACGCCTTACCGCTTCGCGCTGGGGCGAGCACCGGTCGAGCGAGCCAAGGCAGCGGGACCGATCTCGCAGCAGCATGCTCGATCAGAGGAAGAGTTGAACGAACTCGTAGCGAAGAGGTTCTTAGAACTGGTCCGCAGTGAGGGCACTGGGCCCGTTGGCGTTCCGGCTCAGCTGGTGAAGCCGGCTTGGCTCGAATGGAGCGACCGCATGGCCACCAGGCTGGCTGGTTTGGGGCAAGTCTGGCGCGTACTCTTCAGTGTGCTACTTGCAGCAACTATTGGGGCGGCTGCGGCCGGCGTAACGCCACCGGGACGTCGACGCGCTGCGGGTTTCGCCGCGGGTGCGCTTCCAACTGCAGCGCTTGCCGTGGTGATGCTCCGGCGGGGACGCTCGATTGGTGCACCGCGAGCGCTCGCAAGCGCTCTTGTCGAGAGCACGGTTGCTGTATCGACGAAGAACATGCCGAGTGCGAGCGATGATCAGCGTCGCCGTGCAGACGACAATGGCGGCGAAGACACGGAAAGCGACGACAATGGAGCGACGTCCTCAAACGCGCCACCGCGACTGGGGCTTGCCTCACACATCGATCCGGAGATGATTCAGCGTGTGGCAATACAATACGGGATGCAGCCGGACGCTCCATCGTGGAAGCTGGAGACGCTTGTTGGTCTCTATGAACGATACCTACTGGCTTTGGTGCAGACGAGCGGCACGCCGCGCGTCTCCGAAGTTCGCCAGTTGAAAGCACTGCGCTCCGCGTTTGGTCTGAGTCATGTCGATGTCGGTGACGCGCATCATCAAGTAGCGATGCGTTTTCGTAGAGAAAATTTCGTCTATATTGACGACTATATTCGCGCACAAGACGTCGACGATCGGAACTATGATGAGATCTTCCGGGAACGCGCACAAGATGTGAATCAGAAACTTTCCAAGCTACTCTTCCTATCTGCACGCGTGCTCGACGATCCAACTGAACCAGAGGAGGCTTACCGCTACGAAATGGCCCGCTTGCGCAACGTATTTGACTTGTCAGAATCAGAGTTTCAGGCGCGTGTTCGTGACATTGCCGTTCCTTTCTACCAGACCGCAGTGCGGAAGGCTGTATGGCTGCTTGAGCAAGGTCGGTCGATCACTTTAGAGAAATTGCGATCTGCTCGGGAAATGCTGGATGTTGACGATGGCACCGCTAGTCGTCTGCATCTGGAGGCGTATGGAGCGCTCGTGCAGCGCCTCCTGCAAGCACATTCGAACGAGAAAGTCCCACGTCTATCCGCAAAAGACATGAGCGTGCTCCAGGAGGCAAGGAGGCTTTTGGATATCGATGCAGGCGATGCAGATGCGCTGCTCCGCGATGCCGCAGAGCCGCTCTATCAGCAAGAGGTGGAGCGCGTCGTTGAGTCTGCAGATCTTCGCATTCCTACGGCACATGGGCGCCTAGCGGTGCGTCGGGAAGAGCTGGGGCTCAGCGTAGAGCTCGCACGCACAGCGGCAGAGAAGTGGATTCGCGGGCGTGTTACCGCTATCCTGAAGGATGCCACACGAGCGCTCCGCGTTCAGAACCTTACCATGACGATTGAAGAACTGAATCGCCTGCTGGGGCTTATCCGCAGAAGCTTGAGCATCATTCATGGCGTCGTCTGGGAAGAGGTCGTTCCGAATTCGGCCGAGCAACGCACCGTGAACGCGTCACTGGAGCGTATCATGAGTGTGCTCCTTGATGAGCTCGCGGACCTAGAGCGCCAGCAGCTCTATCGAGTGTACCTGGCAAAATGTCTTGAGGACCGCATGATTGACGCACAAGAAGGACGCAACCTCGATGATCTTCGCGCCGTTCTGCGTATTTCTGAAAACGAAGCTGCCCAAGCGTACAACCGTGCTGCTGGTCCCGTCTACCGGGAAGCTGTGCTCGAGGTCATGGCAAATCGAAGCGAGTTTACGGACGCGGATATCCAGAGCCTGAACCAAATAGCAGGCGACCTGCATATACCGGCCAAGGTTGCCCACGATATTCGTATGGAGCTGTATCGAGAGCGTCTTGAAGCGAGCACCCGCGATAATCGGGTACCATCGGAGGAAGAGTCCAGTCAGCTGGCGCGTTTGCGAGAGCTGCTCCAGTTGGATTCGGAGGCGCTCGCGGCACTGCACGCCAGCGTCTGCGCAGGCACCTATGCGCAGTCAGTCGACGAGTGCATGGGCTCGAACGGCATCATCCCGGAGCCGTATCGCGCCGGGCTGGAGCGTCTGCGACAACGGCTCTGCCTTGATGAACGACGTGCCCGAGAGCTCTTCCTGCAGGTAGCTCGTCGACGAATGGCGGGCTATGTACAGCGCGCGATCAAGCTCCTCCAGAAGAAACAGTCGTTTCGGGGTCAGGATGAAGAGCGCGATGTCGGTGACGATCCCTTCGTGCGACGAGCGGGCGCTTTTCTGGGCATCGAGGCGGGTACCATCACCATTGAGCTGAGTAACTTGATCGATTTCTACATCCGCAATGGAATCCTAGAGATGGAGAATGAACAGGCTGTGTACCCGGTGAACCTCCGGGGTGTCTTCGATCTGAACATTCTTCAGGAGATGTATCGACAATACCTCATCCAGTCCTTCGCAGCGAAAAGTCGCACAGAAAAGGAGCGCCTCTTTAACAACCTCGCACATTTGGGGAACATCCTGGGCCTTACTTCAGCCGAGGTCAATGCCATTCATTCGAATATCGGCTCCGTAATCTACAAAACCTATGCATCACAGGCGCTGACGAATAATCGGCTCGAGGAGAAGGATATCGAGTTTCTGCGGAATATTCAAAACATGCTCAGCATGGACGAGGCAACGTGCAGGACGCTGCTCCAAGAGACAAAGGAGGCGCGCGCAGGCTTCCTCTTTGACAAGATCTTCTCTCGCACATTTGGGATGGCGGAAGCGGTGGCAGAGTTTCGACGCGTGTGTCGCGAGCTTGACGTTGATCCTGTGCGGGACCTGAAACTCACCGAGGATCGTCGTGTTCGAGCTTTTCGGGCAGAGATAGAGCACGCCATTGAGAACGGACTCATTACGCCTGAGAACCAAAGTCTGCTGAAGGAGTCTCAAGAAGAACTGGGGATTTCAGCGGAAAAAGCTCGACAGGTTTTGCTCGACTGCATCCAGGATCGCTGCGAGGCGCTCATCGTGCAGGCGGCAGCGTCTCTGCGTCAACGTCGTCAAGAGGGCGCAGCGCGAGACTTGAGCCGAGCGCTGCGCTTTGGCAAGTTGCTTCCGTTCCAGGTGCAGACGCCCACGGTGACGGGTGCAGAGCGCCAAGAGCTCTACCTGGTGTACCAGGCGTATGCGCTGGGCACCGCCCGCTCTAATGCCGAGAACGATCAGGTGAAAGAGGATCTCGCGCTGCTGCGAGAGATGTTGGGAATCCAAGCCGCCTAAAGCGATCGCTCACCGTGAAGCCCCAAAAGTTCTAGGCTTCTCTGCTTCAAAGCGAATGATACCAGGTCGAAGACGTGACACCTCTTCATGTGATCACGTCCGATCGAGTACAAGCTGACGGTTGATGTTGGCATCGCACCAATTCGCGCAGAAAACTTGCGGGAGTCTTCTGTCGCAGGAAAAAACGATGCCAGGTCGGGCGTGTCGCGGGTTCCTCGCGCCAGCATTCCCGATTCTATGTTCGCGTCCAGACAAGTCTAGGTAGGCGCTTGTAGCTTACGAAGGGCAGATTCGCGTAGAAAACTTGCGGGTGCTTGCTGGAGCGCCGCTATGAGCACGAGGCGTTGCTCCGCAACCACCGCAGGATAGCGATTGAGGAGCAGGTGCACCAGTTTGGCAAAACGCAAACCCGCACGTTGCAGCGTCGGCGCATTAGCATGTGCTTCGAGGGCTTGTGCCAGCCGAGCACCAACGTTCGAGTCCAGCACCGCCGGTTGCAGTCGCTTCAACGAGCACTCGAGGACCTGAAGGGTGTGCTCGGTCCAGGGTTCACATAGTTGCCGTTCCAGCAATTCGTGGAGCATCTCGCGCCGAAACGCCGGCTCCCAGTCCCCCTCGAGGATCTGAACACAGAGCTCGGCCTGTGGGGCACCCAGCGGTTGCAAGCACGCCACGCTTGGACCCTGGCATGTAGCCGAGCAGGTCAGCAATGGATATAAAAGTTGCTCCAAGAGGATGCGCGGGCACTGACGCTGCAAGGAGCGAACGACGCCAAGCACTGAACGAGGTGCCGGTTGTTTGAGCTGCCGCACCAGCCGAAGCAGAAACGTCCGTGTCCCGCTTTCTATGCAACATACGCTTACCCTTTCGGGAAGTTTCAACATCGTCTCTAGACAATAAAGCAAATCGACAGACGAGGCACTCTGGGCATCCAGAATTTCCCAGTCGGCTGCAGTACGAAGTCGATCAATGGCTAATGGCGGTGATGGTTCCTTCGAGCCGAGATCATCCTCGCGGAGCTTTCTGAGCCATTCGAGCACCTGCTGAGCGTCTTCGCCCCGCATATTCGGTGAACATGGGGCACGAAGCGCGCCTTGGTCTGCCACGACATGCGGCGATCCAGGGGAAACGTCTTCGCCCTCATTGGATGTTCTTGACGCAGGCGGTGGCGCGTGGGCTTCGGTCGACAGCGGCACTGCCTCCGCTACTTTGATGCGCTTGCCTTGATGCATCTCTGAATCAGGCGGTTCACCGAAGCGCGTCCAGCATTGCTCCCAGAGTATCTTCATGTATGGGTCGTCTGCGAAAGCTTCGCCCATGCGATCGTGGAGACAGGATTGACAAGCTGCACATCGACCAGCTATCCAGCGCGGCATCGTCAGCGGCAGCGGTAAAGGTGCCGGTGAAAGTGCCCGCAAACGGCCCTGTCGAGGCATGCCCAGGTCATTGCGGGTCAACGCAGTCCTCGAATGGATATCGGAGAGGATCGTCGTATCATCGCCCGAGGTCTCGTTCGCGGAACCTGACCGCTTCAGCAGTGTGTCGACGGTATCGTGATAAGCTGGGTTCTCGGCAACTGGCACCCCAGCCGGTTGCTCGAGTACGAACGCTGCATTCGCTACCGCGTGCTGCGGTCTATGTGTACTAGACTGCGAGGTTCTGAGCACGTTTTCGTCGGTCCACGCACCTAACTGGCCCGACTGCAGCGGTTTTGTAGGTTTGTCTGTGCACAGTTCCCCAGGTGTCCTGCGCTGCACTTTAACGCCCGTCTGCAGCACCGCGTCCACTCGATCTAATATATAATCTTTCAGCAGAAAGTGCACTTTATCTTGACGGAAGCACTGTGGATACCGCAGTAAAATCAGAAAAGCGTGCCTTTGGACACGAGCAGGTAAAGCGCTCAGACGCACTCGTTGTGCTGTGTCTGAAGGGACTGCTGCGAGCCAACGGAACAGCGCTTCAGCGGCTGCTGGGTTCGTCTGCAGTGTTCTGTCTACGAGAGGCCAAAGAAGCCAAGGCCCCTGGAGTAGCCGGTGCCAGTCGGGGCCGTGCTTTTGCTGCATCAGCTGCGGCTATCAGCCGCAAGAGGCTGGTGCGTCTGTCTGAAGCGCTTTGTCTGCGAGGCGACAAAGCAGCAACCGCTTCTGGAGTAGCCGGTGCTAGTCCGAGTCAGGTGCTCTAAGTATGCGCCACGGATACTGACTGCTAGGTACTGTCGAGTCGAAGACAGGTCACATTCGGGGTTCCAGATGCCTTATGGACCATAACGCGTCAGTCTGCACAGCTCTGAATGACGGTATCGTGTTTCTCAAAACCAAGGAGCAAATGCAGCGATCCACAAAGATGCGGCATTGGTAGACTCATGGAAGTGCTCGCGCACAAGCAGCTGAGACGAGTGCCTCCAAGTCCCGAAGACATTTTATTCGAATCCCCTGGTTCCAAAAACAACCTACGTTGCCCTGGGCGCTGGGTCTTTTGTCCGGAGGTATTGGTGTCTAAATCGGCTCGGTCTGTCTGGGAACTTGCAAGAACGTAGTGGACGGAGCTGTCCAGACAATGCTTATGATCCCGAATTTTTTGGGATCCAGTCTCTCGTGGTACATTGCGCATTCATGAGTATCGACATATAGTCTGTGGAGTGTGGAAACTGGCGTCTGCAATGGAAGGCTGGTCGTTTTTCTGGGCACTGATAACCATCCCACACATGAGCATCCTTGTAGATTCATCTCGAGCCTTTATCATGAACAACTACGAGGTCGGCTTTTAGAGAGCGGAAGACGTCTTGCCGTACGGCTCGCTTCGCATCATTCGGTGTCGTTACACTGCCTGTGGAATACCCAGAGCAGTGATTTCGGGAATGCCCGCACCAGCATACCATTCATTTCTGTAATTTTCTTGGTGAAGATATTGAACGGTAGGAAATTGTCCTGTGGATTGGAGGGAGGGGCGGCGAGACCCTACGTTGTCAGTGCTCGCCTGCGAAAAAAACGAGCTACCTTCCACGAGTCAGTTATTCTGCTGTTAGCAGTTGAATGGACCACCTACTTCCTAGTTCCTACAACGAACGTCGTGTACTCGAAAAGCGACTTAACTAACCGGATCTAAGCATTTGCATACTAGTGAAACCAATGCCATTCAACACGTCTTGCCGAAAATATGACTAAAGAAGCCACAGGACACCGCGTCTCGGTACCGTTCGTGCGAATATTGATAAGAGGACACAAGTGGAAAAAACGGAAAATGCACGTTTCCGTCAGAGACCGTTGCGCAAGGAAACACACATGATCGAAGAGGCTCTGAAATGCGAACGTTCAAGACAGGAAAGACGAATGGAGTCCCATTACATAAGATTTTCTTCGAAGGCAATGATGGACCTGTAGATGGATACTCATAGAGGGACAGATTGCTGTTCGTAAAGAGGCGACTAGCGAGAATGCTCACGAAATCAACTGTGGCAGCGTTTGAATCCCGTTGTCTCCAATAAATTGCTGAACGCACAAGATCGTTCAAAACCTCATTTGCCGTCGAAGAATGCTTCGACGGCTTCTCCTTTCCGAATTTTTCCGTCCTGTTGGTAAGCAAAATAGGTTTGTGTCAGTCAAATGCTATCGTGGGGTACCCAATTGTGATTTGCGTTGGGCTGCGCTTTGCACCAGGCCATTCGCCCGGATTCAGTCGAGTCGAAGTCGTCGTCTCGGATACAAAACATCACTTCCATGCTGATTTATCAATAGATGAGTCGTTCGCATCCCTGAAATCAAAATATGCGGGACGCCATGAAAGATCGCATAACCTTTTAGTCGAGGGCGTCTCGCCAGCCTTCGCCAGCCCTGACGCACCTCGTCAAGAAACCATTCGTAATGGTTCCCGACGCAAGGCGGCCATTTTCCCACATTCCTCAGAGTATGGTCGATGAAATCCCTCGTACGACAAGAGCATAGATATTCGGGGCCATTTTCCCACATTCCCCAGAGTATGGTCGATGAAATCCCTCGTACGACAAGAGCATAGACATTCGGGGCCATTTTCCCACATTCCTCAGAGTATGGCCGATGATACCCCTCGTATGACAAGAGCATAGATATTCGGGGCCATTTTCCCACATTCCTCAGAGTATGGTCGATGAAATCCCTCGTACGACAAGAGCATAGATATTCGGGGCCATTTTCCCACATTCCTCAGAGTATGGCCGATGATACCCCTCGTATGACAAGAGCATAGATATTCGGGGCCATTTTCCCACATTCCTCAGAGTATGGTCGATGAAATCCCTCGTACGACAAGAGCATAGATATTCGGGGCCATTTTCCCACATTCCTCAGAGTATGGTCGATGAAATCCCTCGTACGACAAGAGCATAGATATTCGGGGCCATTTTCCCACATTCCTCAGAGTATGGTCGATGAAATCCCTCGTACGACAAGAGCATAGATATTCGGGACAGATGCTGCACTACGACCTGATCGAAGCGTCAGAGATTTGCATACACGAATCCTAGCAGACCTTGGCGCGTCGTCGCACCGTCTCGTCAGTCGGAACACCTGCAACGAAGGAGCTAAAATGAACCGAAAACTATCTTCAAAAACCCAAAACCATATGCGGGCCAATCTCGAGCGCTTCTTGAGTCGCGCTGTAGGGGCGTTGTATCCGTTGTACGGTCTCCGTACCGTCCCCGAAAAGTGGGAAATGACACAAATGATGTTTGGGGCGACGACGGAGGCAACTGACGAGCTACTGGCAGGACAGATCGATATGATAGCGAGTTCGGAGATGATATCGTAAAGAGAGCATTTGTCCAAACTCGTAGTGTTGTACTGGGCCTCGGAGCCGAGAAACTCGTAGCTCAAGGGTCTTTGGAACGTCAGCCGTGCTTTCATGGCACCGTCCGCGAATACGTGATGGTGCATAGAGCCTTCTAGAGCAAAGCGGATTGCGTCTTCGAATCCAGCCGCCCGAGTGCTCATAGGCGTCTATTCGATGTGATGCCCATACGTTACATCAAGGTCCATTCTACTTTCATAGGTATGCTGTGGTAGACTGTATGGCCTTCTCGGGGCGTCAGGGCTGGCCCGTACAAGCAAGCAAGACGCTCTCGAACAAGTTCGCGAAGAGCATTGGCGGCGCACGTTCAAGGTTCCTCTGTTTCCTGGAGGTAATGGAAAGCGGCTTACACGGATCATGGATACAGACGAGCTATCAGTCTGCTTGCTCGTTTTGAAACCTAGGCCTGCGTCGACCAAAGAGACTCGTTGTAAACGGTTGAATGTAGACGAAGAGAAAACTCTTGTGGTGAGCCTCTATCCCGCAGTCGGGAACATGATTGCTGCCGACGTGCAGAGATATCAAGGGTACAGAGCCAAAAGACCTGAATGGAAAACAGATGAAGCTTCCCAACTTCTCCAGGGCACGGGATCGTCGAGCGCCGAGTCTAATAGCCGCCAGTGGGCATCACATCGAACGGAATGAGGTCGTCAGGCCGACCCCCTGTCGAAGCTCTGCGAACCGTATCGAGTAGAGTAGGGGTGATTTGTGCGCTTCATTGAGCGCGCATATGAGCGTCCAAACCGCTCATGCAGACGGTCTGCGGCAAGTGGGCATGAGACCAGGCTGAGGTCGCCGGTGGTCTAGGTTGTGCGGGGGCAAGAATCGTGCATTCGCCGACTTGTTCAGAGAGCTGGACAAGAAACCGCCCTGTAAGGAGTGAGGCTTCATGCCCTTCTCCCTTGCTGGTCGTGTTGCAGAGCGCAAAAGCTGCACCACGATTCCGTTGAAGAGAGCTTATAACTCGTGCAGGAATCGATTCTGTACGATTCTCATCGATACGTTCAGGACGGCATATACGCAGCAGGAGAACGTCTGCACGCTCGAACTGGCATACAAAAAGAGAGCGAAAGCGTGCATGACACGCGACATGGAGTATAGCAGGCTGACCGATCGTTCAATAGCGAGGCAATCGCTCGTGAGACGCCTGCTCTGTTGCGCTTCCACCAGCCACAGTGCACCCGAGCGCTTCCTGCATCGAGATTCGATCACCTGAATCATTATCCGGAAGTATCTGGGGCCTCCGCAACTTCCAGCGTGTTTGTGTCGATCGAGCTTTCGACGTTATCGTTTCGTACCCAGTATAGGCTTTCTGCTGGAACGCTGAAGACTTGGTTTGAAATAAAAAAGATCCTTGGCCATGCGGAAAGCAACTCGTTTCCAGCCTGGACCAACGCTCCAGCACGGTACTGGTTCAGCAGTCTATGAGGCCTGGAGCACCGTATGTATACACCTGGGACAGGTTACCTGGGCAATACGTGAATGATCATAGTATTCCTTTCTCGATTTGCTCCAAATGTCCCAGGCAGCACAGACAAACTTTAGGTACGCAACGTGCGATCGAAAAGTCACAATGCACCTGCATCCGTACAGGGATCCATTCAAGCGTTGGCACCAGCTGGGCACTGCAGTGCCCCAGTTCATGTCGAGTAGTATTTTCCAACGCGAGCGGGCACGTCACCGAACGCTCGCCTATGCCACCTGGTCGGATATGCATTTGAACGCCGTCGTGTGCATCAGGCACGCTCCTCGCCCTGCATATCCTACTTTGCCACCTGGTCGGATATGCATTTGAACGCCGTCGTGTGCATCAGGCACGCTCCTCGCCCTGCATATCCTACTTTGCCACCTGGTCGGATATGCATTTGAACGCCGTCGTGTGCATCAGGCACGCTCCTCGCCCTGCATATCCTACTTTGCCACCTGGTCGGATATGCATTTGAACGCCGTCGTGTGCATCAGGCACGCTCCTGTCCCTGCATATCCAACCGGTTCGGTACAGGCACCTAACGCGACGCAGGTAGCATGTCCGAAAAAAACAAGCGACGCCTGACGTTGCGTTCATCGCAGGGATGCATCGGGGTGCGTCGTGCAGGCGCTTGCCCGCACACCTCTATCACTGCCGCCGAAGCATCCTTCCTGCTTCGTTCACCCACCGTTTACAGAGCCTCGGTGCTTTTTCCTACACCATCTGCTGGTACGGGCGGCCAGTGCATATCTGGCAAATCACCGCGAACGTAATCCTTCAGCACAAGTCGAGCTGCTCGATGACGATCCGTTTGTGCATGGCTGGTTCGAAAGCCGCGCGCCAAGGCCAAAGTATCCAGAAACGTAGCCGCATCGCAGTGCACCTTCTCGGGAGCAGTTCTGTTGAACTTCGGCGGCAACGTCAAGCTGTAGTGGGACGCAAGCTTCGATGCCGGCAACCGGGAGCAGATGAACTGTACAGCGTCCAGTAGGTCACCAGCATGATCGATAGGGATCACTCCCGCACAGATCAATTCTGCTCGACTGTGGGCCCACTGTGGAAACACAAGTCCGGGCGCATCACACAGCATGAGGTCTTCGTCTAGCGTTAGCGTTTGGAAATGTTTCGTTTTGCCGGGGTTCGGCCCGACTGCTGCTTGCGTCTTTCCCAGCAAACAATTCAACGTCGATGATTTGCCTACATTGGGATACCCAACGAAACCGACTGTACGACGATGTTGCGGCGATGTACGTGGTCCGCTACTTGTTTGTGACGGTTCAATGGTTGAAAGCAGCCTTCGCACAAGATTCATGAGTTGTGTTCGCGAGCACAAATTGCTCGCTTGTACATCGTTTTCGTGGTTCGCATTGGGCGAGCGCTTCTGCGGATCACCGGAAACTGAGCTATGCCGTGTCCGCTGGGCGTCTGGCGCCTCGCGGGGCTCGCTCCATGTCTCTGCTTCATGCGTCTGGTGAAGCGGGCTTCCTTGTATCGAGTAGGCGCTACCGTTTGCCCCAGCGGGCGCACCGTTCAGCAGCAGACTGTTCCGAATAATTTCCGTGATCCCGGATGCAGCGTGGTCGTCAGCGCAGATGCCGGACTCCGAACGAGACTCGTCGCCTTCAGCAGGCTCGAGAGTGCTTTTCTCGCCCTCTGGATAGAGGGCGGAAAAGAACCAGGCAGTCTGGTTTCGCTCAGCGAAGTAATCTTTCCAGGCTCGTCGTGCTGCCGGCGTCAACAGATCCGCCTTGTTCAATAAAAGTATACATTTCTTTTCTGGATGTCGCTTTTGCAGGTAACGTTCCAGATGTGGGCTGTAGAAGAGCAACGGATGACGAGCATCAAGAACTTGTATGACGAGTTCACTGCGTTCGAGAACTCGCCATAACTGGCGCCAAATTTGGAGGTTCTTCTCATATGGCGTGAAGAAGCGAGATAAGAGAGAACCCCGCTGCCTTTCCTGGGCAAGTTGCTGTTCAAGAGCGTCCATGCTAGCGCGCCAACGATGAAAGGCTTGTCGCTCGGATGCAGCCAGTTGCTCCGCGGTCATCCCGCGATTCCATACAGGACGTTCTGGTATAGTTAGCGGAAGCTCTGCACCATGGTCTGGTGCTGACGGCCCATCTAAAGCCGGTACTGCACCGCGCAGAGTCTCAGCGATCGCATCCGTAGAAGAAACGAGACGGGGCTCGCTGACCACGTTCTGCACGGGCAGCGCCGGCTCTGCTGTGAAGTCTCGACCTGCCAGCTCCGCCCGTGCCAGAAGCTCGACCCACTGCACTCGATCGAGAACAGAAGCTGCTGCCTCTGACTCGGGCAGCAGCAGCAAACTCGAGTCTTCCAGCTCGTGTTGCCGCTGCCGGCGGTAGGCTCGACCACTAAGGTTCTTTCGAGGTCGAGTCAGTGCCCTTCCTAGACCATCTTTGGGAACACTTCCACTGACTGCGGCTTTACGGTTCCCAGGCATGCCTTTGTAGGCAGCAACAGCAGCAGCAGCAACAGCAACAGCAACAGCAACAGCTATGGGAATCGAAGCGGTAGTTTCTGGTCTTGCATGGATTCGGAGACGGGGTTGCGGTGCCAAGCGGACCATCCTGGGGGCATCGTTGACGCCCTCGTCGCTGAAGCAGCTCATATTCTGCCTTTTAGCGGTATCGTGGTAATTGTTCTGGCAGATAAAGGTCTTGCTGATGCCACAGGTACGGAAGGCAGAGCCCGGATACGCTCTTTGATGCGCTCAGAAGAAAAGTGCTGGCGTTGAGGCAGGCTAGCAGGTTTTCATCTGACCAGCAGCGCGCAGGGGCGGAACACTAGCACCGGTAACCACCTTGTTGACCGCTTCCTTGACTCGGGCATGTGTCAAGGAGGTGCTTTGTTTTACAGAAGCTCACAGGACTCGAGATCGTGAAGTGTGGCGTTCACCACCTTGTTGCCAGCTTCCTTGACTCGGGGATGTGTCAAGGAGGTGCTTTGTTTTACAGAAGCTCACAGGACTCGAGATCGTGAAGTGTGGCGTTCACCACCTTGTTGCCAGCTTCCTTGACTTTGGCATGTGTCAAGGAGGTGCTTTGTTTTACAGAAGCTCACAGGACTCGAGATCGTGAACTGTGGCGTGTTTGCTTAGGGCCAGGAAAGACAATGTTGCAAGCCTTTCAGCCTCAGGTTTCGAAGCTGTACGCACAAACATTCGTCATGATGCCGCATACGTACGCGACAGGGCCCTGTACAATGAACAAAATCTGAAGCTCGCGATCCCTTGGTGTCTATTACGGGAAAACATTCATACCAATCGCTGTGCATTGGGCGCAACACTGCGGAACGCTCCCGCGGCTCCAAGCGTCCTCGTAAAGTCAGACGAAAACTCGGTATTCCCCGACGGAGCTGTTCAATGCAGGCGTGACTGCTTTTAGCATTTCAGCTCCAAAGTGCGTCTACAGCGGAGATACTTTCGCGCTATCCACGCGTACGGTCGCGGGCACCCTCAATTTTTCAACTCTGAGTGCTGTAGAACGAGGCAAAGCTCCGGCTTCTGCTTCACGAAAAATACCAACCCCTTCGAAAATGCTCCAAACCTGCGCACCAGTTTGGGTACTGAAGGTTCCCTGTTTGAGATAACTGCGAAAAGAGGCTCCGATTCACCTCGGAGCGGCTCCTGATCAGAAAAGCTTTCCAGATTTACAGCGCGTTCAGACTCGGCCGCAATCGAAGGCATGCTGCCGTGCAATCTTCGCTGCGTATCTGGCAACCGCTAACCTGCGCTCCAACAATAAAAGCACTCGCATGCGTTTACGCTTCGTAGCTGCGATGGAGGAGCAGTTCCCCTGTGTCGCCGACTTCGGGTGGGAGCACTTTTCCTGGGTTCATGATCCCCGCCGGATCGATTGTCGCTTTAATCCGTCGCATCAAGTCGACGGCCTCGAGTCCCAGCTCAGGCACGAGGTACTGCCGCTTCCCCTCACCGATACCGTGTTCCCCGGTACAGGTACCGCCAGCAGCGATTGCCCGCTGGACGAGACGATCGTTGACTTGCTGAGCGCGTTCCAGTTCGACAGGGTCTTTGGGGTCCACCAACATCAGTAGGTGGAAGTTCCCGTCAGCGGCATGAGCAACTAGCGGGGCGACCAGCGGCACTAGCGATCCGTGTCGCTCCGTATACGCACGGTTGGTCTGCTCGATATCCTGTTGGGTTTCGCGAAGTACGTCGGCCAGTTTTGAGAGCGGCACTGCCACATCTGTTGTCCATATTTCCGCACCAGGTCGCAGTTCGTAAGCGGACCAGTAGGCGACTTTGCGCGAGCGCCAGAGGCGCTCGCGCTCTTCCAACAGCCGACGCTCTGCGGCATCCATGTCATCGGCAGTGAGTTGTTTTCCGGGCTGCTGCGCTGGCCATGCTCCTGGTGCAGGGTCAAAAGTGGCGATGTCTTCGACGCTGGCGGCACGGCTGGCTGCGATTTCCTGACGGTCGTCGGGCGATTCCGGGACGAGCCACGTCGGAGCTTGTGTTTGACCACCAACCTCGCTGGTGCTTCGATTCCGGGGCACCGCGTCCGCGACTCTCCCGCGCTGCTCGGGCATCTGAACGGATGCTGTTGCGAAGGCATCGGCAGCCACGTGATTCGCTGTCGCTGGAGGCGGGACCTCGGGATGCTCGGCGGAGCCAGGATGCGTCTCAACCCGAGCGTCCCCTGCACCGTCCAGATTCGCTCTCAGTGCTGCATTCGTATGCAGGGCATCCACATGCGTCGTTTGTGGCTTGTCTGCTTCGGCAGGCCGCGAGAGCGACTCTAGGCAATGCGGGGCGGCTGCCATGCGCCACTCGTGAACATGGTGTCGCTCGGCGCACATCTTCACTCGGTGTGCTTGCTCTCGAATGACCTGCATGGATTCTCCGACCAGTTCGAAGAGCAGCAGATGTCGTGATTCATCCAGCTCGAGTTCCTGATTCGTCGACAGGTTCACCGCTTGGACCGCTAGTCGATCCATGAGTTCGCAGCGACCAATCGAAACGGCCAGCGGTGGCCCGAGCACGTCCTGGACAGTAGCTGCAGCATCCTCGAGGCGCTCAAATGTACATTTTGCGACACCTCTATAGGCCGGTAGCGGGCGCAAGCGCAAGGTCGCCTTGGTAGCAATACCGAGCGTGCCCTCGGAGCCGACAAATAGGCGCGTGAGGTCGTACCCCGCGGAGCTCTTCCTGGCTCGCGAGCGCGTCTGTTGGACGATCTCGCCTGTTGGTAAGACAACCTCGAGACTCAGGACATTCTCACGCATGGTCCCGTAGCGAGCCGCATTTGTTCCGGAGCACGAGGTGCCAATCATGCCACCAATGCACGCGCCGGGTCCAGGGTCAGGGGCAAAAAACAAGCCATACGGACGAAGATGCTCGTTGAGCGCCTCCCAGGGCACCCCTGGTTCCACGTCGCAATCCATATCGGTAGGCCGCACTGCGAGAATGCGGTTCATCTGCGAGCAGTCGACGGTGATACCACCAAACCGAGGCACAATGTGGCCTTCGAGGGAGGTGGCGCCCGCATATGGGACCACAGGGATGCGAAACTCCGTTGCAGAGCGGAGCACCGCAGCTACCTCCTCGGCAGACCGCGGGTAGATGACAACGTCCGGCAGGTGCGGTTCGTGAAAAGACACATCGCGAGCGTGGCTCTCCAAGTGACTCGAGTCGAGCGATATGTCGAGTTGCGGTTGCGCTTCTCGTATGCGGGCGACTGCCTTCTGCAGCCGCTCCGCATACGGGAGTTCGTGCTGCGGTTTCGCTGCACTCTGTGAGGCTTTGGGGGGCTGGTTTCCTGCGGGGTGCGGTGCCGGCCGTGTTATGAGCTTCTGAGCTCGCACGGGCTCGTTTGTGTAAAATGCATAGGTGACGAGTGCCGCGCTTCCGACGGTACTAGTTACCAAGAGCGAGCGCTGTTTCCAAGCAACACGCACCAGTTTCCGCACTGTGCTTGCACAGGCTGAAAACATGTCTTTAAGCAAGCCTGCGCCTCTGAGTTTTATGCAGAACTTGTGGCTACCCGCACACAAGGCCGTCACTTGCTGAAGTGCAGGGCGGCTTGGGCTTCCCGGCCTCCACAGCGTGCTCCGCCTCCTGGAAGCGTTGTTTCGTGCAGCCGACACCTGTTGTACACTGGGGCGGCGGCGATACTTGTTCAGGTTTTACTGGAGATACGCACGGCGTTCTCGTCTTGGACGCAAGCTAGTTCGGAAGTTGAACGCTGAAACGTAGCTCCAGTAGGTCACTTAGAGATGCATCAAATCGTATCCACAGCTCATACGAAGGAACCAACCTTGTACACGGTAGCTTTTCAGGCATGCTCGTACATTGACTGCAATAGTTCGCTGCACAGGTCACGCACAGCCAATTGACCGCTTCAGAGGGACTGTTTCTCATTTCGTAGAAGGACGACCGAATGCATCAGTCTTTTGTTTTTCAAAAGGCTTCTATGGCTGCATGGCTGCAATGGAACCAGCCTGAAGGATAAGCAGTAGAGTCCGGGGACAGCAACGACTTGCGACGCCGTACACCAACCAGTTTGCAGCGTCCGTGGCTTGCTCGGAGCCTCCAACGCTACAGCGGCTCTTTCGTGGTGCTGAGAAGGGCACTGCACGCAGTACTGCATGGTTCAGTTGAGGCTTTTGGCGTCGCTCGTGAGTCCTGGCTTGTTGCAACCGGCAAGTCACAACGCCGTTGCTTTTTTATCATCATGCACGCCAAAGCAGATGCTCAGAGTTCAACATCCAGTGCTGATCTTGGAAGCGAACATGTGCCATCAGCTTCCGAAAGTATTGTTCCGTCCATAGAATGAAGCGATGAACGTGTCTCGCCTCAAAAGTAGTTTCTTCCGAAGCGTTCTGCTGACGTATCTCAGGAGAGCTCCTTGAAATTTCGGACTCCGGTGAGTGGCGAAAACAGGTTGAACAAATACACGGCAGCTGGTAGCGGTTCTCTGCTTAGAGTTCTAGGGATTAGAGACCGCCAGAAGAACGTAGATATGCCTGCCTTGCGTTGAACAATGCTATCATTCACATCCGGGACGCGATCTACATTTGTGTCAGATGGAAATACAGCGCGGAACGGCTCGCTCTGTTCCCGTATTTCGATGTTTTCCGGCCTGGTTTAAATGGATAGCTCGATATTCAGTGTGCGGCAATGAGGGTATATGAATGCATACCTCGTTTGAGGATGCTCGGTCGTCATGTCACCTTCGACGCTTTTCCGCTGGAATTCGATACGTGATCAGAGTCAAGATGATTCGCGACGCTGTCAAACAAGGCCTCGTATGGTAAACGATACCACTATCGAATGCGTGCGCACAGGTATCCGCTCTTCTGCTTTCAGTACATGCGGCAAGCTCGATTCACGCGTTCTCTAGGTTTTGGAGTTTTCTGTTCCAAGGCAACCTGCAGTCGCAGCCAATGGCGCCTTTGAGTTGACGATGGAAATTCTCGACATCGCCCATGGACGACTTGTTCACAAGCTCATGCCGCACGTTCATTGAACTTGTCACTCCGAATAATGGCTGGCGTTCGAGAAACCAATTCGCCTTCCATTGAAGCCATCGATGAAATCTCATTGGACAACAGCTTGATACTTCTCATGGGATATGCTCCCAGGGGTTCCAGTCTATTTTAATAACATGGCAAAGAGTCTTGGGCTCGGACTCTAACCATCGCAGCGACCGCACCGGCGCTACAGGCGCCATTTCTGTCGCTTTCGGCAGGCACTAGGCACACACGATAGGACATATGAAACGACCAGAATATCCGAGAAGAAGTATAGGTCATGTAACTTGGGAGTAGGGGGTTGATAGATACTTTACCCCGCACTGAAAAAAAAAGCCAAAAAGAAAAGAAAAATGCGCAGAGTCGGAGAACGCTGGCCTAAGGAAGCGTCTTGTCCATGAAAAAAAATCAACGATGCCAACGCGCGTGACACAGCGTTGCGTGCGCCGCCTTCTTCTCCGCAGCCGAGGCAGCTGATGCACGCATGCACGGACGCACGCACGCACGCACGCATGCACGCACGCACGCACGCACGCACGCACGCATGTTGGCTCTGATGCGTGCGTGCGACGGTGCATGTACATGCGTGCGTGCGCGTCGACGGCGCTGTTCTTCCAGCACCTGCGCGGCAAAGGTCGTTTCAGGCTGTAACCTAGTTCGGGATCCTGTATCCTGTTCGGGTGGTGTCTTTTCAGGCAGGTGGCTTGGTTTCCGGGAGAGTGTCCGATAGCCGAGCCTTTGAGAACGTACGCAAGGGACGTTGGGTGGCGTTCTGCGGTGGTTACGGGCGATCCGCGTGGAGGCCTCGCCTCACTTGCGGTGTTGGGCGTGCGTCTCGACACTAGAGCGCGCTGCGTTCAGCCTCTTGCGTCTGGTTATCTTAAAGAAAACTGCTGCGAAACCAGATTCTGACCATGGAAAAGTCGAGCTTACAACCTAGCTCCGAACGGCCGGTCGGAGGTGCGCATTGTGACGCGAAGAGACAGGTGGCAGGCAGCGCGGCGACGGGCACTGGCGCCGCTGGCGTTGGAGGCAGTGCGGCACTGGGTACTCCCTCGTCCCAGAGCGGTGTGGGCGCGCGAACCTCGGGGTACGCAGCTATCGTTAGCAGAGGATCAGCTACTGGGGGTGGCGGGGCGGTTGCTTCGCATCCAAGTGGTACGACGCCAGTAGACTCGGGAGCGCCTGGCGGAAACGGGGCCGCCGTTCAGCACAAAATTTCCATAGAACCTGAAGGACCTACGGCAGCGACAGCCGTGGGGCGCTCCACCGCTGGCGTTCCTGCTGGAGGTGGAGGTGCGGCGCAAACCTTTGCCCCTGTGGACGGACGAATGCCAGTCAACCCCGGTACGATGTCGCCGTGGAGCAGCAACATAGCGCTGGCCACGAATTCTACGAATTGGGGTGGAGCAATCCCAGCTGCTGTTGCCGGTGCCGATGCGACTTCGGGTCGTGGAGGCAATGCTGCAGCCTATGGCGGCGGCATGGTGCGGGCGCCGCCACCGAGTACTGTGGGCAGCATTGCTCGTCCGGGGCCAGCTGCGCATCACGGCCGCTCACCGTACGCGGGAGCATCGAGCAGGCCGTCAGCCAGTACGCGCGGCGCGCCCGCTGCAGCGTTCGCAAGAGACGGAACCAGTAGTGCTTACGGACCGAATGTCGTATACGGAGGTGGCAGCGGTAGCGGCGGAATTTCTCACATGGGAGCGATGGGCATGACGAGCTTCAGCGGCGCGACAGCGTACATGAATCCGAATGAAATGGCTGCCTATATGCCCGATATGCAACAGGCTGCCGGCTTTAATATGTACGTTCCGCCCCAGTACTATGGGGGCCTGCGTAATCCCATGATAGGCGGCACAGAATACATCCCTTATGGCATGCCGTTTAACCCGGCAGCGAATGCAGCTGCATTTTACAGGCAGCAATATCAACAGCAGGCCAGGGCGCCCATGAATACCGGTGTTGCGACGAGTAGTGACCGTAGTGTTTCGCCCCTGGCAGGCAACTCGTCGAATACAAATGGTGAAATCGATGTGCAGACCGCTACCGTAGCAGCTCCGCCCTCCGGATCGGTTCGCTCCAATGCACACGCATCAAGCGTGGCTACGCGCGCTGCAGGCTCGACGACTTCGTCGCCCTCTAGCAGTGGCGAGGTAGCACCAGACGCCATGGGTATACTGCCAAATCTGGGTATTACTGGAGAAGGAACTGTATTAATGCGGGCTGGTGGTGAGCGAAATGTCACCGGGTTTCAAGGCTTTGCGAGCAGCGCGGCTCCGATGAACCGTGAAGTAGATCGCCCACTAGTGCCTCCGATCCCGCCAAGGCGAGAGAAAAAGATACTCAAAATTGTTGATCCGGAGACAGGCAAGGAGATCAACTTGGGCTCTGTCCAAGAGGAGCTGGCGACCGCTACGGGGCACGGGCAGCCTGCGAAGGCCCCAGATGCCAAAGCTCCAGCAGCTGAAACGTCTGAGGAAGAGCGCGCTCCACAGGTCCCAGCAAACTCAGCAGCTGAGGAGACTCGAGGCCCCGAGGTGAGCCAGATCGAAGTGGAAGACGGGCTCGCCCGTGGACCAGACGCTGCGAGCTCAGGAATACGGAAACAACCCGTTGAGCACGGCCTTCCAGCGACGCCGTTGCCTGAAAGTGAGTCGCTTGATCGCCCGAATGAAAAGGAATCTCTGGGGGCAACGCGACCGGAGCTTGAGGAATTCAGGTCCGCTGCGGTGCGCGCTCAATTCGATTCGGCAAATTTCGCAGTGCATTCAGAGACGCGCGATCGCTTCGATGTTCGCGTAGAGCATGATTCAGCATCCACTGCAGGTCTTTTGCAGCCCGAGAATACGAGTACGGGCATGGTGTCCGACGCTGGCGATGTCAAAAGCGTAGTAAGTGCTGAATCTGCGAAAGTCGATGTAAGCACTCAGAACGGCTACTTTGAGTCACCGTATCGCGAAGTATCGCCTGCGATAGCGGTGCAAGATACATTGGAGCCATCGTCGACTCGTGTTGCGGAGACAGAGCTTGTTGCCATGACCAAGGCGCTGGCAGATGTACGAATAGAGACGCAAGAGGATCGCACTGAGGCCAGTGAACAGCAAAAAGCGCCGAGCACCGCAGAGCCGTCGGCGATGGATACGGTGCACGCAGAGGCGCGCACTGCGGCAACAGCGCAGCGCGACAAGCCATCGGAACCCACTGAAGAAGCCGACATGGACTCGTCGCCACTTGAGATGACACCACATGAATCCGATCGAGAAGACATCCTCTCAACTGTTGATACAGAGCCAGTTCCAGATGACGCATCTGAATCATCATCGCTTGTGGATGACGAGGAAACGACTCACCCGGGTGTGCTCGTGTTCGGACCCGGCGAACGTCGAATGTACCCGCGAGAATGGCTACTTCGCATGCGGGATATATGTGTTGAGTGCCCGCCCGAGGTTCATCAGTGTGAGATTCGTGCTGGTGCGAGTTTCGAAAGCGTACAACAACGCCGATCTGGCGGTGGCGGTGGTGGTGGTGGTGGTGGCGGTCGCGCGCGTCACGGCACCGGCGGCACTGCATCGAGCCGTGGTGCGCCCGGTGCTGGCAAAGGCGACGGCATGGACTTGGCGAATGCGCGGGCGCGCGCTCCACCGGTTGCATCCACAGGTGGCGAATCAGACCGACGTGGTCATCGTGGCGGCGGTGGACGTGGTAATCGCCGCGGCGCCAACGCTGCCGTCATCGAGGAGGCGTTGGCGCTGCTGCCGCGAGCCGAGAATGCCTGGCGGCCCCGCAAGGTACCCGAATCGGAAGTGGAGCGCAAAGTGCGGACGGTTCGCTCCATTCTGAACAAACTGACATTGGAGAAGTTTGAACCTTTGTATCAACAACTCCTGAGTATCAACATCGACAGCCTTGAGGTTTTACGTGGAGTTGTGAAGGAAATTTTCGAAAAAGCGTTGCTAGAACCAAATTTCGGAGCCATGTATGCGGAGCTTTGCGCACGCCTAGCAGTCGACTTGGAGAAAGTAATCGAGGGGAACGAAGCGTTCATCGAAGACGGGAAGTTGCAGACCTTCAAACGGATTCTTTTGCGATACTGTCAGCGCGAGTTTGAGGGCAACTCATCGCCGGTCATCCCGGAGGGTGCATCACCCGAGGAAGCGCAGGAGATCGCAACCAAAGCCAAACTACGCATGTTGGGCAACATGGTGTTCATCGGGCATCTTTATCGGAACAAGCTTCTTTCCGATAAGGTTATTCATGCGTCGTGTTTCGCAACGCTGCTGAAATTGAGTAACCAGCCTCAACCGGACGAGGATGCCATCGAGTGCATGTGCAAGCTAATGACCACTGTGGGAGAGAAGCTCGACAACAGCAATCCCAAGTCGCGCGAGCTGATGCGCGAGTACTTTGCGAAATTCGTTGAAATGAGCCAGCGGCCGGACTTGCCAGCGCGATTCCGTTTCATGCTTCAGGACCTGATCGACTTGCGAAATAACCGATGGGTCCAGCGGCGATCAGATGGCGGGGCGCGCACCATTCGAGAAATTCACGAGCAGGTGCGTCGCGAACAGCTCCAACAGCAACAGTTGAAGCGCCGACCAAGCGGGTTGCTTTTGAGCGGCCCGTCGGGACGCCGCATACCCGGCAGCGCCGGCAACGGCCCTGGATCCACTTCGCTTGGCGGCGGTGGCGCTTCGGCGCATGCACAGACACCGAGTCCTCGCATGATGACGCCCGTCATGTCGAATGACGCGCGTCGGGAGCGCTCGAGCTCAGCGCTGCAGCCTGGTTGGGAACGCGTTCAACGAGCAGTTCCAGAGACAAAGGAAGCTGCTCGCGCGCTTGATCTGGGCACGGTGCGGCTGCGGCCTCATGGTGGTCGACGGTCGCCAGCGCCGAGTGCCGCATCGACACCATCGCTGGGAACTCCGCGCAACTCGTTTGCAGCATTGCAGGACGAGCAGATGCCGCTCTCTCCGGAGCCAACCAGTGGAACAGACGAGGTCGATTCAGAGCAGCCAGCTGCTGGAATTGCGGAGCGTTCTGAGCGGTCAAGCGCTCATCCTTCTGCGACGCAAGCCGATGAGATGGAGAAGATACCCGAATGGGAACCCAACCGAGTCGAGCGGCGGGCCAAGACCATTTACGACGAATGGATGGCATTGCGCGACGTGAAAGAGGCGCGTCTTGCGCTGGCTGAAGTGCCGCCTCGCTCGAGAGCAGCGCTCGTAGCGAACATCGTCCAGCGTTCGTTAGATCTCTCTGGCGAACAACGCGAGCACCTGCTACGGCTCTTCACCGAGACGGTGCATGCGCGACTCGTTCCCCTGGATGACATCGCCACAGCGGAACCTGTCGCGAATGACACTCGAAGCGGTGCCGATGCATCCGCACGAGTAGCACCAGATCAGCAGACGCCTCTACCCGGAGAGCATTCCAACTCGTCACTGGTGCGACCACTGGAACCCATGCACCTTCGGAGGGCGACGACGCTGATCTTGGCAGATCTAGAGGATTTGGTCATTGATCACCCGCGAGCGCTCTCGTTTTTGGCACACTGGCTTGCCCACTGTCTCGTGCAGACAACGGTTGCTGCCGATACTCAAGAGCAGCGTGCCCAGCCGCAGGGCGCGGGCGTGAGTCTCTGGGGCCGCCCCGTCACCGCCCGTGATGCCGCTGCAGCGCTACGCGAGCTTCTGCTTCCAGTTGTTGACTCGTGGCTGGCAAACGGCTCCGACTTGGCGTTACCGCTGGTTGCACACACTGCCGATGCCCTGCGGACACGCTCACCACTCTTCACCGACGACCAGCTCGCGGCGTTTTTGAGGGCGCTTGCGCTCCCCTGGGCCGCATGGGCTACTGCTGCTACTGGTGCTTCTGGTGCATCAGCGACCGATCAGGATGTATCTCGCCATATTCGCGCGGAGTTTGCTCGCGTCGGACTCGAAACCGTATGGTCCAATGTCGCCTCTGCTGCTGCTGCGGACTGAGGAGCGCTGCGACCTGGGCCAGCACCGGACTCGGCGACAGCGGATGCGGCTGCTCGCCGCCATACCCTATCCTCTAGTTGTCGCATCAGAAAACGTATAAACTGAAATTGGGAACTGGTTTCCGGACGCAGGCCTACCATGAGCACAAGCCGTGGCCGTGGAGGTGCCGCCCGAGCAACCAACTGCCGCACCAGGAGCGTGGCGGTAGCGTCCAGCCGGTTGCCCAGCAGGATGCGTACGGGATCGTCTGCCGCGTCCGTCTCATTCGCCACAAGAACGCTACTTATTCGCCCGGTCTGCGTGATGATAACCAGCCAAGCGTCGGTAAAACACTGCACGAAGAAAGTGGTTTCTGTCGTCTCCCACGCCGTTTTCCACGTCCAGTGCGGCAGATGCAACGAGTCGACGACTGGGACACGGCTTCCTGTCTGTCCAGGAGCTGTGTCTGGGTGGCAAGGCTCACCCTGAACCATCCTCGTGCGCAGTGCTGCTGTAGCGGCGTCTGCAGTCGAGTCAAAGCAGTGCACCGTGTTTCGGGGAAGAGGGCGGTGCACGCGCCCGCTCAGGAATGCGTAGATAGGTTGACGGGATATCTTTAACAAGTGTGTATTGCTCGGGGACGCATACGACTCGAAAGCGCGTGTCGAACACAGACGCTTGATACCCTGGCTATCGTCTGTTCACCCAATTTTAACGCAACCTCGATGTGATGTAGAGCGGGAGACCGAAATCACGACGCAATGTATGGAATAGATCGGAGACGAAATGCATGTAGGATATATTGATTCCTGCATAGTGCAAGGAGGACTGCTTCTCTGATTCAGGTCCGTCGTACCACAGTACTCAGACGGTTGAGAAGCACTGAAAGAAAGTAGATGCGCTCTGCTCCAAATACGGGTATTCTCGATGAATGCTTGCGGTCAACGGAAGAAAACCGACGTGTTCATCATCTGACGGGAAGCAAAAGCGACGATCGTAGCCGCAACAGGCGTCAATGATTCAGAATAGCGTATTCATGGAATCCAGGATACACTGGCAGACAGTCGCAATAGAGTCCTAGGTCACGCACGGCCGTCTTCCACCGAAATCGCAACGATTACAGCATTCCTGTAACGTCGCGATCGGTATGAGGCATAGGGAGGTCAGTTTGTTTTTCCCAGTCGTTGAGACTCGCTTTTGACGAAACGATCCGAATAGACATGAGTGTTTGCGGATAAGGGAGCCCGTTGTATGGACGATCGAACTCGATCAGAACGATGATATCTTCGTCTGGTGCGGCTGCAGCGGATTCACTTGGCGACCTCGGGTTCGCTCGCAGAGGAGACTCGTAGAACAGCACCAAGCACTTGGTCGGATCCTTGAAGATTTCGCCCTGACGTTTGACGACGTTCTTCTATTCGACAACGTGACATTTCACCATTCCCGTTGCGTTCGGGCTCTTGTCGCATCTATGTGAGTAGATTTGCTCCCCATTCCTCCGTGCACTCCGCGGTTGAACCTCATAGAACGAATGTTTTCTATCGTGAAACGTATTGATCATTCCACTGGCTGATTCGCTGAAGCGTTCTGCACTCGGTGACATCGGGGCATGTGTCGCCTTTCTTCGAGATTTCCTTCTTCCCCTGACGATGTCCTTACCTAACGGCATATACAAGTGCGTCCGATTTGAAGACATGAAAACTCTAGTGGAAACGTATCGACATGAAAGTCGGAGATCCTGGTGGGTCTGTATCGCCGGCTGTCGAAAAACAAAGAAAAAAAGCCCTCTTCTCACCAACCATTAAGAGGAGACGACCGAGTTACAAAGACGACGGACAAGAGGGGAGATCGACGACAAAAAAAAATTTTTTTCGGCCTACAGGACGATAACGAGAATCCAGTGCCACAGAGGACACGAGTTCGTTCGGGGAATCCTTGCACTGATGAGTTCCGCCAGCGTCAATTCTTGCATGGAGTTCGTGAATCGAGCCTTCAACGCTGCCATCCATATCAGACGATGTGCGGTGCTGAGGACGACCGCTGATGATATGAGGTGATCTACCTTTCTGGGGCAGCCTTTGATCCTAGAAATGCACAAAGAAATGCTAAAATCAATAGCAGGCTGCCGGGCAAAATAGGCTGGGAAGCGTCTGCGATTGGGTATTCATTTCACTCTCCAGGGACGTAGAGCTTTTTTGTTTTGCCGATCACGTGGGATCCCAACCAAGAACGTCCAATTAGACGAATGGATGCTTTACTGGGCATGCACCGCAAACGCTGCAGGTGCGAACTGTGCAGCGCTGGTCGAAAAACAGCGTCGCACAGCGTAGCAGGGCGGACTCATACAGGTCAACGGTTTTCGTGCATCATCAGCGGTCGACGGAAACTCGGGAAACACACACGCGAATCGCGGTGGCACCGGTAGCAAAGCGCTATACCCGCAACGACAGGCACCTTGACCAGCAAACGATGCATAGGATGCAAAGCAATGCATTTCGAAGTGGGCAGTTGTCCGGACGTTCCCGTACCGCCTCGTTGAACGAAACCAAAAGCGCGGTGCCGGGTATCATCACGAAGCCGCAGCACACGTCCTGATTCGGTGTCTCAGAAAGCAGCGACGATGCGCTTAAACCCTCGACTCAAAGCCTTTCACAAGGTTGCGGGTTGCAAGATCCATAGTGCCGTTTGCATGACTTCACCTCTGTTAAGAGCGTTGCATCCGGCGAGTTGCAACGAACGCCACCAGCGACACGGCACAGCAGACGCTCCGGAAGGGGTGACGCAGCGGCCAAGGTACACCGCTGGAACCATCAGATATTTTCATCACTGAGAACTATCGACGAATCGAAGCTCACGCCCGTGCATCCACGTCCTTGAAAACAATCTCAGTTCAAACGAAGCCGCCTGGAAAAAGCCGCACAGCTGACCTGGGCAGCTGCAGCACCGACACCAGCGCCCGCGTCCTCCCCTCGAAGCTATGTGTAGTGAACGTCGCTGCGGAAGCGCCAAAGAACCATAGTGTCCAGGGTATGCCGTTTCGCGAGCGCAACGAAGAACTGTTGAGAGCAAAAGTGCCTTGCCGCGTAGGCGCTCACTGCGCAGACCCGAAAAGCAGCAGTTTCAACTGAGTATCAGCGACAGCGTCTCGCCGCACCTCTTGGCTGTTTCTCGTGACGGCAAAGTCGGTTGCGTGGAGGGACTGCGTCAGAGAACGCGTCCGTCCTGCAGTTCAGCGCTTTCCTGACTTGAGGGCGGGGTTAAGGACCTGGAATGACAGACGCTGACCTGGCGGCATCGAGTCACCCGCTGTGGCCTCGCTGGAAAGGACTGGTTCGTTTTCTCCGTTCAAGCCGAGGTGCACTGCCCTCAGCGCAACCAGCGGCGAGACTACTCCGAACGTCGCATCGCTTGACCCGGACGCTAACAGACGAAGCGGATGTGCAGTTGGATGTCAGCGGGTCTCGCTTTCTGCTGACGAGGCGCATCCCTGACGTGGAGCCAAACCGTTTTCAGTGGCTCATCTACGTGGGCGACTGCAGCACAAGCCCAGGTACAGTCGATCGTGACCCCGCAGGTCATCTGCTCCGCCTTTGGACGGCTGAACCGCTAGTCCCCGCAAAAAGCTCCGGCAAAAAGCGTCGTTGGCCTTGGCAGCGGCGGGACGATGCTCCAGACTGGCGGTATGTGTTCGCTCTCGATCCTGCGGGGCGGTTTGTCTACGGTCTCGCGGTGTCCGACTGCACCTCATGTCGCGTAGACTGGGCGAGCATCGAAACGCTCAACTCCAACGGAATGAGAGAGGAGGCAGTAGCAGCCTCAGTAAAGAGTCGATGGCTCCGACTGGGCCCGGGCGAAGACCTCCCCGAGTCATCCACCCATGGCGATCGCCTCGTTCACTGGTGTATTCAACCGGCAACGCAGCACGCCAGAGGCAACGGTGAACCTGCTAGCCAGGTGGTGTCCAGTGCTGCGCCAATCGGTTGCAAAGTCGAGGAGGCTGGCATGCCTCGCGAGACTGCTGCATTCCATGTCTATACAGCAGCGGGCTGGCACGCTTGCTGGACGCTGGATCGTGTCTCTGGGACACCGTCGTCACGGCCAGTGCTGGTTGAGAGCCTCGATGCGCGTATCTGCTACGGCTGGCAGCAACAGCAATCCGAGAGCAGGTGTCTCGAGAGCTGGTTGCTTGCCTATCGAGAGCGCGATGCATCGCCGAAAGAGTGGCTGTTATTTTCTGGGTCTCCACTGTGCCAGCGTGCAGTTTGGAGCGATCCCAGCGGTTTTCTGGCGGAGGAGATTGACTTTGCGGTCGTTTTTGCACATGGTGCATTTCTGCTATGTGGCAGTCACACGAGGAAACGAGTCGCGCTCTTTGACCTGCGGCCTGGTGGATCACATCCGCTTCGCTGGACACGTGCATCAATGGAGCAAGAGCAGGAGCAGCAGGTGGCGGCATTGGTGTTATGGGCAGTGCCCTGGGGCTCCGATAGCGTCCTAGTCGCCATCTCGCATGAGAATGGAGATCGAAGCGATCCGAGTGTTGTTGGTCGCCTCGAATGCTGGCGCTGGGACTTGCTCGACCCAGGAACGACCTCTGAGCCTGAACGCTTGTTCGTCATCGACTGGACGAGCCTGGTGCGGGATACGGACGCAGATGTGGGGTCAGCGCCGCCTCCCAGCGAGTATGGATGTGCAGCATCGACGCTCGCTCCGAATGTACAGACTGGTGCAGACTCGAATGCCACCGCGAGCGCCACCACAACGACAGCAGCACTGGAAGCGCAAACACCAGCACGCCGGTATCGCTGGACGTGGCTTGGCTGGCGCGTGCCCAGGAAGCAGGCTTTAAGGCAGCCTGCTGAAGCGTTGGATCCAGCAGCACCAACGCTCGTACAGATGTGTGCGGTGGGGGCTGCACAAGCGCTAGCGCTTCTCGTCGACCAGCATCACGGCTACGTGGTCTACCTCGAGCAGCCAGATCGCGCTAGTGCCCTGGCAGAAGTGCTTCTGGAGCACGACTCAGACACTTGTACCGCGCTGATGCAAGCGATGCACATTCCAGCGCCCATGGAGGCACTTTTGCGTTGGCGATGCTCACCACGCGACGCTGATGCAGCCAGGGCACTCGTCGCTGCACTTCCGACCGAGTGGCGCTGGGCTGCAGCCTACGAGGCTATCCAGAACCGCGCAGCAACGCTGAGTGCAGCACGCGTTCTGCTGCGGGCTGTGAACGCTGCCCAGGTTCCGCGTATGGTAGCAGAGGTTGCAGGTCTTTCCGCAACGCTCGTGAGTGAACGAGCGTTCCTGATCAGTGCGCTCTCCGCGGATGCCTTATCCGCCGAGCATTGTCGCGTTGCCCTTCTGCTGCACCAGCGGGCTGGCTGGGACGTTGTGCTCGAGTACCTCGGCGCGTGCAGTGCAACCGCAGCGCTTCGAGTGCTGCTCCTCGATGAACAGGAGGTGTCGCAGCAGCAGCAGCCGTCCATCTTGGACCGGGTCTGGAAGGCAACACCGCTGACCGCGGATCCACAGCAATGCACTGCACTTATCGAGGCCAAGTTTCAACAGGATCGTGACCCGCTCAAGACCGTAGACTATTTCAGGGAACATGCCGGGCGCCTCGACGACGCCACCGGCTCTCTGCGTTTGGTTCATCGACTCCTCGCCGCAGTCATGACCGTTCTGGACGCTTCACAGGCGAGTCTGGAGCCAGCCTCATCGGTAGCGAGTGCGCGTTCAAGCGCCACCGAGTTCCTACAACAGACGCTACGCCTACGCGAGGCGCTACAGTGGGAGCAGTTGCAGCCACAGGTCGAAAACTTGTCCTTATTGGAATTTGCACGCATGGATGCGCTTCAGGTACTGGAGCGCCTCCTCAAGGCCAGTCTTCAGGCAATGCAGACCGGGCGCGCACTCCAAGAGGCGTCCATGCTCAGGGAGGTGCTCGAAAGCGACCTGGTGATGCATATGCTCGAAGGCGTCCGGGCGCTCGATGCACACCAGTTCTTGGAATCGGCGCTGGAGGCTGCGTTCATGAACGACGCAAGGCCGCTGGATACCAGGTTCGGCGCTGTGCAGATCGAGGGATGGTGCAATGTGCTCTGCGAGCTCCTGGAAGCGTCGCGTTCGTGCAAACTTTGTCGGAAACTTGACTGGCGGGACGCGTATTTCCAGAACTGGTGCTGGTCTTGGCTTGCTCGAGCGCTTCTCATCCGCGTCGCGCTGACCCGGTCGCAGGTTGCACGACTCGCTGCAGCGCTGCGTGCACACGACGAAGCGGAGCCCATGCTGGAGAGCATTGCGCTCAGTGAAATGCTCTCCAGCGATACACCGGATCCTTACGAGCGTCTGCAACTGCGACAATGGCTCTGGCAGGCACGACAGGAGCAGCTGCAGCGGCCTTCTTCGCGACTAGTCGCTGGGGAGTGGCGAAAGCGGTTGATTTCAGGTTACGCTACCGCTGCTGGTATGCAGGCATCGGACTCGCTGGATCGTTTAGAGGCGCTTCTGGAGATACATGGACTGCAGCTGGACTGCAGGGAGCGGCTGAGCGGTCTCCTGGCCGCTTATCGCCGAAATACCGCACTGGTGACGCACCTGGTTGCTTGCATCGAGCAGTGCGGCGCGAGTGAGGTTACGGACGCTGCGAGCCTGCTCTGGCAGGTGGCGCTCTTCTGCTTCAAAGAGGAATCGTATCCGGTGTCGTGTACGGAGCAGCTGCTCCAGTACGGGGCAAAAACGTGGCGAAGCGGATCGCCAGCGCTCCAAGCTCGCATACGGGCGCTCTTACAGACCGCACGAATGGTGCTCGCGCTCCAGGAGCTGGGCTTGCCCACGTTGCATCCACGGCGTCTGGCTTGGGAAGCACGTCCAGCGGCTTGGCTGTGGCACTTTTCCGAGCTCATTCAACGCTCTGAAACACGCGCCGGTGAGCCGGAGCTGCAGCAGGTTGCAGCACTGGGTCACTTGGACACCGCAACGGCATGGTTGCTGGCGCGTCGAACGCCCGACACGCCCTCAGTTTTGGACTCGATGATGTACTATCCACCCGATGCGGTTGCTTGGCTACGCAGCAACTGCCGAGAAGCAGCGCTGCACAGCAGTTTACAACGCGGCTACTCGAATGATGACATGGATGCGTCCCGTTATCGTCTATCGCGTCTGTGGGGTACGCTGGCACGTCGCCTGCTGGACGAGGCCGAGCCGTTTCGACCCCAGGTCCAGCAACTCATTTTTGACCAGCTCACAGCGAAAGGCGCTCTGCCGCTGGACCTCGCCTGGATTCAGCGCTACTACGGAGGCGAGCCCAGCGTCGACCACGCCGTGCAGGTTGCTTGCACCGCGCCCGTTTCAACGATTGCTGCAGAGGCGTGGCGGTATCGCTTGACCGTACCAGCGATCCTGTATAGGTACCCGCTGGAACAGCTGGACCCGACATCCTGGCTCGATACGAGCATCGCGCTCTGGATCCTCCGTCAGCCAGCGGATACCCCGGTGGGGCGCGCACCATTCCTTCCACCCGCTGGGGATGTGCGTCTGCACACCTGCGGCATGTTGCAGCACTGGGCAAGCGAGCCAGCTATGCCAACAGCTGCGCAAGCGCTGGTGCTCAAATTTCAGCGAGCTGCTGAGGCTTTCTGCGAGGCTTTCCGCTGGGTTTCACAGGTGATGCAGCACCCGGCGCTCGAGCAAGATACGGATCTGTGCGAGCGCTATGTCCGTCGCTTCCTTGAGGATGCAAGTTACCGCGAGACGGTCGTCGTAGCAGCACTAGCGCATACGACTGATGAGGGACGGCTTGCCGTCTTGATCCAACCGGAGATTGACGCTGCCGCTCGGCTTGGGGTATCGTCGGCGCAGTGCCGCTTGGAGCATGTTCGGTGGTGTTTCGAACAGGCACAGCGAGCTGGTGCTGCTGCTGGTGCTGCTGGTGCTACTGCTGCTGCTGCTGGTGTCGTCGACGTCGTCGAGGCCACAGCGCCCCGCTCACCGATACGCGGAAGCACGCTGTCGTCGGTGGAGTCACCGGCGCGTTGGCACCAGGAGCACGCCCTTGTGACGTTGCTGGTGCAGCACGATGGACTCGGGCAGGCGCTGCTTGCACTCACGAATGAGCATCTGGAGGCTATGGCACAAAAGGCGCCGCATCCGCTAGTGTATTTGGTGCTGGCGTCCACGGAACGACATCCGCGAGCAGTTGCGCTATCCGAGGCATTGCGTGAGCACGTCGTCGATATGGCGTTGGATTGGGCGTCACTGTGGCTACTGTTTACTGCGAATGCGGATGCATACGGGCCCCTGGCAACCTACCTGTGCGAGCGCTCCGCAACGGACCCGGAAGCTGGCCTACAGCTCTGGCGCCTCGTAGCGATATGTGTATCGACGCCAGCGCCGCTCTTGGCTGCGGCGGTCGAAGGGTTCCTCTCACGCGCCTCATCAGCGGAGCAAGTTTATCGGTGGCTTCTCGAGACCACGCGACACGATGACGATGCCGTTCGACACGAGCTTCTCGGCGTCTGGGCCGCGGCACTCGTACAATGCGGAGGACGATCAGTAGGAACAGCAGCAGCAGAGCGCAGCCGTATTTTCGAATGGATCGACGGATTCCCGCTCGATACCATGCGAGGCGGTGAGGAGCTTCAGTGCGAGTCTCAGTTTCTCGTGTTCTTTGTTCGACGTGTTCTTGAATATATGGAGGCGCTTTGGAACGATCGCGTCCTAGCGAGCGCGCGGGTGTCAGCAATGCTCTGTGAGCGCTACGCTTCTGCATGCTCAGCGGCGTTCCAGGCGAGTCTCGGCAGCGGGGAATTGTCGCCAGCAGTGCTGAACACTCAGGATAGCTCGCTCGGCGCTCGTGCAGAGCGCTCCGCAGACCGGCTGGTTGTGGAGCAGACGTTAGCGTGGCTGCGGACGTTGTCGACAGCGGAGCTGCAGCAGTGGCAACCGCGACTGCATGCCATTTTCGCTATCGCGGACGCTACGGTATCCTTGACGGTTCCCGAAGCGGCCGTTCCAGCACGTGACGAGGCACAGCGCCGTGTCGAGCAGGAGGAGTCCAACGCGGACGCATCACCCGTTTTGACTAGTGATAGCGCGTCGAACGAGTCCACGGAAGATTCCATTGTGGCAGGTATCTTACGTGGTAACATCTGGCAAGCAGGTTCGACGTTATTACAGCGTCGTCGTTGGTCATTGGTATATGGCAACACACCAGAGGCGGCGCTTGTGCTTCTCCAGCGTCACCTGGAGGAGGCGCTCGCGACGTCGTCAAGTGGTGTGGAGGCGTCACGTTTCGCGTCACGCTCTGAAGTGCTGCGTGCGCTGGCTGTCGTATCCGAGTGGCGCACGGCGCTCGGGCTACCGGATACTTGAACAGTATGAGCGCGTTGCCGAAACATAATGATGATGATGATGATGATGATGCGATGATCTCTGATGAACAGCATCTCGATACGAATTGGGTATACCCGATCGCGCACTTGATATCCAGCGATGGTGAACGCGTATCGCGAAGCTAGTTTTCTGATGCATAGCACATCTTGATACGAATTGGGTATACGCGATAGCACACTTGCTATGAACGATGCACACATCCAAAGCATAGCAGCAGCAGCAGCAGCAGCAGCGGTAACCAGGCAGCGGTTACCGGTTTGCACGACCCGTGCGCACCGTAACGCCCCATGACATGTGCGTTCCGCTTTGTGAACCGTATGGCATCGAAGGGGCGCGTGTGTCGTGCACGCACAGAGATACCCGTAATGTTCGCTTGGTGGCCTTTTGTGTGTGAGTGACCGGTACCTGCGCCCGGAAAGGAAACCGCGCAACCGACTTTTACGATACTGGGACTCTTCGACGCATCAACACGAGATCGCGGACACAGCACAGTAGCCTCGAGCGCCTTGTCATGTAAAGCACGCATTCGTTATTCTGGACCTTTTACACCACATGGATTCAGGACTCCTTCCCTAGACAGCTATGCTTAAGAGGCGATTTTCTTGACAAAATTCGCGAATCGCTCTCCCTGGATTTCCGCCAAACGAAGCTCCATCTCGCTTGGTTGCCGCGACCCGTCGGGTCCGGCAAAGGTCGACGCGCCGTACGGCGTGCCCCCGTGAACCTGACTCATATCCATCATGCTGGGATCTGCATAGCCGAGTGGAACGAAAATCATGCCGTGGTGCACAAACCGTGTTAGAGCGGTCAGCGCTGTGGTCTCCTGTCCGCCCTGCATGGTGGACGTCGAGACAAAAATACCCGCGGCCTTGCCTTGGAGCGCACCAGACATCCAGAGCCTGCCCGTTGCATCCCAGAACGCACTCATCTGCGCCGGGGACTGTCCGTACCTTGTCGGGTAACCGAATAAAATTCCGTCATATTCAGCGAGCTTCGCCGGGTCCTGAAGCACTGGAATATCTTCCGGCTTTGGCGGTGCGTTCATCTTCTTCAGGACCTCTTCGGGCAGGGTCTCCGGCACCCGCATCAGGTCACAGTGCACGCCAGCCTTTTTCACACCTTGCACCTCATGACGCGCCAACTGCGTAATGTGGCCGTACATGGAGTAGATAAGCACGAGAACTTTGGGCGCCATTTGCTGTTTTCTGTCGTTTGCCGCTGTCGTCACAGGCTGCGTCGCTGCACTCGTACCGGTTTGCTGCACAGGATTTGACTCGTGCTTTGCACTTGATTTCTTGGGGTGCGTTCCCTCGTCCGTTGATTTAGAAGAGCTGTGAACACTGAATCCACAGAGGTTCCCTATTTTGACAGCGTCAGTCTCGATACAACACCGTTGAGAAATAATCAAAGAGCAAACAAACGTTCGTTGCCCGGTAGCTGAAAAGGTCCAGCGCCAGCGCACAATGTGTTTCTGGACGCATCGCGATGCTGCGTCGATGCGCAGCCGTCATTCCTGCGGTCCATCCGGTTGCGACATTTATGAATAAAAGGGACACACAGCGGTGGTGCTTGTTCCCTGGCATTTGTGCACAGTCACGCTGAGATACCGACGCGCTTTGCAGCAGCATGACAAGGGAATGGAGATCGTGTGCATGACGCAAGCAAGCAGCCAAGCAAGCAGTTAGGTTCGTAGGCATCTGCAAGCATTTCATCATGAAATGGACCGAGTCTTCTAGCTAGGGTGACCATTCGAAACATTCGTTCTATTCCTAGTGTCACCAAGAGAAGCCACTGCGGGATTTTCAAGTGCCTGCTTCTTTCATTCCTCTCTCTCTCGTCTTCGGCTCTAAATACCGCGGTTTCTATTGCTGTTCCAGACCTGTAGTGAACTGCAGAATGAAGTTGATGGCAGCATGAACTTTTCGATGTTGCCGCGTCCGGCTGCTGTCGACGCATGCCATCCACAGGCAGTACGTGCAATCGAAGTATCTTCTTCGTATGGAGCCTGGGCGTACCCGTCGCAGCGGCGACCCGTGACTTTGAGTAGACGTTCTGATATGCCCACGATACCGCTTCCTCTGAACAGCGCCCTGTGGCGCGTCCACGCATGCTTTATTTCTCGGGACGAGCCCGTTCCGAGCTGAAAAGACACCCGTCGAGACTTGCCACCGTTTCCGCACCCGACTTGACGCTATATGATCCAGAGATTCTTTCGGAAGATCCACATGACAAACGCGCTGTCCACTGCAAGCACAGGCGCACGATGTTCTATGCTGTACAGGATTTGCAGAACGCGATGTTGTCCATGGTGAAACGAGCACCGGACGGAATATCCTGCCTGCAGAGCCAATCGAGAAGTTTCGATCCGTCCACGCCTCGTTCGTGCGAACCGGAAGCGCACCCTGCACTTCAAAGGATCGCTGTGTTGATTCACGTCCGAGTCCAAGAACCCATTTCCATGCAAACAGCAGAGACAGGAACCTCTGGAAAGCATATTCTATGAGAGGGATTACGCGGGAATCGAACGCTGTTTCCCTAATACCCACAAAGAGAGCGACTTGTGACCTTTACAATGGAATCGATTACTTCACGTTAGAAGGTTCAGTGGACTTTCGTTCTGAGCTTGTGACCGAGTCCGCAAGGAACGACGTCGCCTATCTTACCTTGTGCATCGAGCAGTGTGCACTACTGGCCCAGCACGTTGCCTTGAGTGCGAAAGAAGGAAAAATTCAAGCATGTGTGAACTGCGCGTGGTACACGTAGGCCAAGAAGCTTTGAGGCTTGAACGTATGCATTAGCTAAAGAAATTGGTCTTTTACGAACTCTTGTTAAGAGGCGTCGTGCGTCACCTCGTTACCGACGACGTCACGAATGCTGGCAGCTAGGTGTCAGAGGAGCTACCCAAAAACACAGCGGAGAAGCCTCAGACCACGTGACAGATCCGTAAGCCCGCATTGCTACACGTCGAATATCGATGCTGTACATCTACAACCAGTTCGGAAAACTCCGTCATGCAATCAAAAGTCGACTAGTTCCATGGTGCATTTTCATGTGACACGGGTATCCACTGGCGGGCACGCTCGTGCTCCCCGAGTTGCAACTAGTGCGGTGCGCTTTTCTGGTGCACGCCGGGGGCGTCGGTTCCCAGGAAACCGCACGCCCGAATCTCGCTCCTTCATACACGTCCGAGTTCTGACCTAAATCTAGTCTTCGCTTGGATGGCGAGTTTATGGATGAAATTAGCTACCCGCCGTCAGAGGATACCTATCTTTTGATCGACGGCTGTCGGAGCTGGTTTCAGGAGCACGGAATCCGAGCAGCACACCCGAGAACGCGACCTGTGCTCGTCCTCGAAGTCGGGTGTGCGGCTGCTTTCGTCTTGGAAGCGCTAGCGACTGATGTTGCTTGGCTGGACGGTCCTCAGGCGTCTTCGCACGCTGAAAACTGCGGGCTCTTGCCACTGCTTCCGTTTTTCATCGGCAGCGACGTCAACCTGGCGGCACTGTACCAGGCCCAGCGGCGACTCGCTGCGACCCTTCCCATTGATCTCGTCTGCGGCAGCCTTATGACTGCATTGCGAGCAGATGTTTTCGATTTGGTGCTTTTTAATTCTCCATACGTGGAGACCAGCGCAGATGAGCTCGCAGAAGCCCAACGGTGTCGGGACCTGCGTGCAGCCTGGGCTGGTGGTTGGCTTGGTCTTCAAGTGGCTGCAGCGCTCATTCGTCAGTTTATGGTAACGCCAACAGCGGCACTGACATCCGAGCATCATGCGTCTGCATGGCTGCTTCTTGTGACGCAAGACCGTACCTGGTGGCATCGAGCGTTTAGCAATCAGTTTGCGTTTTTCGTAAAGCAACGACGTGCCGGGGACGAGCGCTTGCTCGTGCTGGCGTTATCGCGCTCGCAGGCGAGTCTCTGGTACAAGTGGATCTGGCAGGAGTTACGCGCTGTTGACGACAGCGATCGGATGAGTGCGCTAGTTGACATGGAGTAGCGTGTGCATGCGAAGTGCGTCCTCGGGAGCGGCTCGGGCTGGCGGCGCTCCGAGCACGGTGTCGTTTACGTGGTGGAGGATTCGCGAATCACGGACGCGGCCAAGGAAGAGCGTGAAACCTGGGCATGTTGATTGCTGAGGCGTGAAAGCGCTGAGCCCGTGGCGCTTGTCTCGCGCAACACTGCGGGTTTATGGATGCACCGGACGACGCCGGCGACTGGATGACAGCGACGTGTCCGGACCGTGGCGGAACGCGCGCTTACTGCAACGTGCAGACCCTGAGCATTGCATGTGAGGAGACGACCCGCACAGGTCATCGATACCGAGGTGCTGTCTACAATCGCGTTTGAATGGTGGTGTTAGTGCTAGCAGTAGCAGTAGCGGTGGTGGTGATGGTGGTGGTTAAACTCTCGGTGATGACGTGGCGAACGGACATACCGCTTGACAGTTCCTGTGAAGATGCTTGTGAGGCGCGCGGATGCCGCGCATGCCTATACACGCGTTGTATCCAGTTTCCAAAGCGCTATCCACGCTCTCGGATTGAACAATCGAACCAGGGATGTCCTGGATGCGCGCGAGCACCACCAGTGATACTTGAACAGTCCCCGACTCGTCAAGAGATGCTATCACGTTCAGCCTGGATCGATCGATCGATCGCTACTGTCACCTACTGAATGCCGAGCATGCCGCAAGCGCTTGCTCTTGTGCTGGAGATGCTGCCGCTGCTGACCTTCAAATGCAGAATGGCTCTGCCACACCGTTTCGGACGTTCGTTCCGGGATTTTCAGGGCACGCACGAACAACGACCTAGTGCGGCGGGAGCACGGACACGCCACCAGGCACTCCGGTGCCCGCGCTTGCACTGCGTCTAACGTTCGAATGACACGTAGCTGCGCAGCCAGCATACCCTAGACGTGGTGCAGGATCGGCAGCTGCGACTCGCCTCGCACTCTCGTGATGCTTCGTCATGCTGCATGGGGAGGCGGTGCAGGCCTTTCGCGCCAGCGGCGATGCTTTGCTGGTCGGTGCCGGCTACGGGTACCGCTTCGTCGTGCACATGCTTGCACCTGGTGCACCTGGTGCCTCGTTCGACCTGGAGCCAGCGCGTTCTTGCGATGGTGCGCGACCGACAGCAGGTGTACTGTCACACGTGCGCCAGGCCGAGGATCGTGTGCGCTGCTGATCGTGTTGATGGTATCCACGGTGTGCATACATGCATACGTACGTATGTACCTACGTACGTACACTCATGCGTACATGGATGTACGCACAGCTACGGGGCGAGTGCAACAGCTGAACGCAGCGGCGAATCACCAGATCGCTGCCTCGTCTCAGCGAATGGCACATCTCTTTTGGTCGTGAAAAACGGTCCAGGTAAGCGGATCGGGCCGGGGAACTCAGCGAGATCCCATCGCTTGTGGGCTTGCTTCTGCTTCAGAATGTCGGTACATAGCAGCGCTAGCTCGTGCACGCGCTCAGTCATGATCTGGGTTGCGAGGTTCAGATCCTGAGCGATCGGTTCGCCGACAATCATACTAGAACGTCGATGACGGCCATGGGTTTCTCCGTTTCCGCCACCGATCAGCGGCGGCACAGGGGGTGGAATCTCACTCGCCGACACCAAACGAAGAAGCTGCATCAGGATACCAACGTGTTGTTCATGTTCTAGGAGTGTGTCCAGGATAAAACTGAGATACTTGCGATTGTCTGCGAATGCGTTCTGTGCATCAATAAGATAATCAGGATGATGGGCGAGCAGGTGCAGCACATAGGGCAACACACACTCTGGCATCAGGGCGAGATAGGAAACGGCCGCCTCGGTGGCAGTCGCGAGTGCCTGTTGCTCGAGGCTTCGGACTAGCTGGCGTCGTTGGCGAATCAGCGCCGTCAAGTACCAGCGCGCATTGGTGACATTCTCTCGCTCCGGATCGATGGCTGCAAGTACCAGGCCCGCCATCCAGTGCCACGGCAGGAGCCCGCACGCCAGTCCGCGGAAGAGCTTGAGCGCAAAATCGTGACGGATCTCGAAAATCGGATCCTGCATGAGTAGGCAGACCATGTGCCGCTCCGCTGGCAGCAATGCCTGGTCGATGGTGCGTATTCGGGCGAGCTTCAGGATGGACTTGGCCGCGTAGTAGCGCAAACGCGCACACGGTTCGCTATCCAAGACAGCGTCCGATACGGGCACGGGCGCGCTCACGAGTTCATCTGCGGACTTCGAGTGCCTGGTCAGGGCTTTCCAGTCGCCCTGCTGCAGGACCAGCAACAGGACTGCGTGAAGGAAACGATCCACGCGTTCTGGGCTCGCGAGCTGCTGTCCTTGAGCGGTGCTCCATCCTGCGCGCACCTGGAGCGACGAAGCCGCTGGGTCGTGTGCGTCCGCTTCCAGCGAATGCCCGTGCGCATTCGACCGCTGCGCAGACGCGTTTCCAGGCAGTGCGGTAAATCCGCTCATCAGGATGCTGCATGCGGCAATAATACTAGCTACGGTGAGAGGCTCGCCCACATCGGGTGGTCTCTCGGTCAGCAGCTGAAGACAAACGTCAAGAATCTGGATTTGCGTTGGAACTGGTACCGTGTTCGGTGCACAGCGGACGATCTTTGCCATGGTTGTCAGAGCGCAAGCACACTCGTCATAGTTCCCGCTTTTCAGCGCCTCGAAAGAACGAGATTCCAGCTGAGGAACGATTCGCTCCCAGGACGGCGTCAATGCGTCTGATGCCCAGAGTGTTGCAAGAACGCTGGCTGCTAATTTGATGCAGCGTAGACTGCGGAAGCTGCGCTCTTCCGCGACCTGTCCGAGCAGATACGTCTCCAGGCACCGTGCTAGACTGTGCCTGCACTCGATTCCCATGTTCATCAAGCACGGACCAAGTGTGGATAGGACGCGCAGCGCAGCCTGATGCGGCACTGCCGCGACGAGCCTCGTTAGCGTAGCCTCATGGAACGCGCCACCATAACACGATGCCGCCTCGAGTAGCAGCGCACACTCCACGGAAGCGGCGTTAGCGCCCTCGGGCTGGCCCAAAACGATATCCACCAGCATATGAACGTCCGATGGGCGCCCCAAACAAGGCACCATCCGAAGCAAGACGAGCGCCTGGAACCACTCAGCTGCCGCTTTGCTTCGGCGGGTCAAGCGTTCTACGGTATCACGAATCAAGGGCAGCGAATTTGTCGAGTACTCGCTGCCAGGATCGTGGAGCAAAAGACGCAGATTTTGGAATACACGTTCATCCCGCCCTAACATGACATCGAGAAGCAAACGAACGCCGCACACTTGGTCCTCAACATTGCAAACAGTGGCCGGCTTGCCCAGACTACGAGCTAGTCGATCCAATAGACTGGCAGCAGTGTCTGAGAAGCTTCTCTCCGAGAGGCGGCAACGCTGCCGCGCCTCATCACGCATATCCAAGAGTGCACGCATGTCCCGCTGAAACTGCGCGCGTGCACGCATCATGAGGCGCAGTGCATCATTCGCGGGAAACGCAGTCCATCCGTGCACCCCAAAGGAGCGATTGATCCGCTGTGCGTGCGGATCCTGCAGGGCCTCACGCCAGCACGACAGCGCATCAGCGATGCTCATTCGCGGGTCGTAGAACAGGGCTTCGATTTGAACGATCGAGCCTATCATTTCATCCGTGGGCACGTTGCCTGCGCACCCGACCTGCGTTAATTGAATATACGAGGCGAGCAACTCTCGCACAAGCTGTGATATCCACTCGTGTACCTTCGGCGGTATCGAGTCCCGTTCATCGATTGTTTCAGAGGCAGTGTTCTGGACCTGCTCGTGGTGCCATCGTAGAAACGCGCGATAGAGGCGGGAAAGTCCTTGAATCGCAGTATGCCGCACAGCAGCGCGCTTGTCACGAGCTCGGCTGAGACAAGTCGTACTCGCCAGTGGCAGGTGCGCGACAATGCGCAGCGCCAAGCGAGCAGCACGATGCTCGCTGGAGAGTACCGTTCGCACAGCTGCGAGGCGCACCTGCTCGTCTTGGTCAAGCATGCGATCCTGCAGGCCGCGATCCAGTTCGTTGAGCATCTGCTCAACGAGCGGATTCGCCGTTCCGGTGACAACTTTCGATTCTGCGGGGCCGTCCTTCACCGAGAGCGCTCCTTGATCCACATGGCGATGCAGCTGAATGAGGAGATCATGGACTGCGCACACTGTACCAGCCCGCACCCCTGCTTCGACGTCCTGGAACCGTTCCAGCAAGTCAAGGAACAAGGATCTGCTGACTGTATTGGAATCGTTGAAGAGGGTACCGCTTCCGCTGATATTGGAAAAGTGCCGAGCGAAAAGCTTTGCGATGAGCTGCACACAGCGCAATCTGGTCTGGGTGTCGCGCGCCCGTGACTCGGCGGATAGGTCCGGCAGGACACCTTGGAGAACACCCGGTGCGGTGAAGTAGAGCGATTCGATCAGACTGTATCTCTTCTCAGCAGGTAGTTCTCTCAGATACCTCACCAGCGGATCCTTAAGTACCTCTGACGCGCGTTGGACGATCTGCTCGGCAATGTTGCGCGCACTGAACCGCCAGGTATGCACGGATGATGGCTTTTCAGACAGCATCTGGGACTCTGTTGCAGCGAGGAAGACAGACGGCAGCTGAACGTTCAGGGCTGTGAGAACCGGATCGAGTACGCGAGTGATCGTATCGAGCGATCCTGTCCATGGATCCGTCTCTTGCGCTTGTTCAACTAAAGTGGAACTAATAATTTCCGCAATTTGCATTTTGCACCGATAACTTAGCGTAATGTTGCTTGCAGCGCTCATAAGCAGCTCCACGAGAGAGCCCACTTGACATGCATGCGCGAGCACAAAAACCTTAGTTTTCGCAGCGAGCTCGAGAACTCGGAGACTCCAGCGATGCCCCTCTGCAACTTCACCTGTTTGGGACGTAGGCACCGAGCCACTGCTCGCTGAGCAGGGTTCGGGGCCGTCAGCGCCTTCCGTCACCGGTCGGCCGCTTTGGTGAGTGACAGGGATACGCAAGTCCTCGAGTGTTTGGATACAGACTTGAAGCACGTCCTGAAATGTCTCGTCGTCGAACGGGATTTTCGGTGCCGAGATACGCAGGCACTCGAGAAGCACGCACGCAAGGACGCCACGCATAGGTGGTTGAGCACGCTTCAAAGGGTTCAGTGACGCCAGCCGAGCTACTGCCTGGCACCACTGTTGCCAAACTGACCGTTTGAGTAAAGGCTCCCCAACAGGCGTGTGCAGCTGAGGCACTTTACAAAGTACCGTTTCCCAAATATGAGAAAGGCGTGTGCACACTGTGTCTCCATGTTTGACGCGTCCACGATCGCAGTCGCAAGACTTCAGTGCTTCTATAGCTGCGTGTACGATTCCCTCTGTATCTTCTTCGGTGCCCATGCTTATGAGCACGAGACGGCAGTTCGTTTCTCAGCGAAGCGCGCTACTCGACAGTGGGCAGCGACCGCGTCGCGCAAACAACACGCGCGATCCGCCAGGAACTTTCGCGCCAAAATTCTCGGGCGCTTCCCAGACGATCGGGTTCAGTGTTGCCTCGGGCCAGCGATGTTCCTCTATGGGTCGACGCGCGATTTCCTTGGATCGATAACCCCGCAAAATCTCCACCATGCATTAGGCGTCAGAATCGAAGTCCACATCACCGTCGCCTGTAGGATTGCTGCTTTATATTTCAGGAAGGGCGTAGTGCTTTTCATCAGAGCACGATGCTCGTCATCTGAAGCATCATGCGTCGTATCCGCCGCGTATGCAACTCTCTGTGATCGGTGCGCTTGAATCAGACTGTATTTGTATGGGGAAAATATGCCGCCTACAAGCAGCAGTGGAACTGCGTCTCCGGAACGGTCCTATCTAGCTGCATTTGGATTGGGGGAATCACTCACCAGCGAACGACTGCAGATTTCTGCGAAAAGAGCGCTTGCCGATTGCTTCGGGGTGCATACGCTGGGACGCTACCTCAGCGCTGTTGCTAAGAGCAGCTTCCCCGCCGCCTGACCTGACGGAGTGCACGCCCGGCTCCGACTCGAATGCGACAAAAGCGAGCGCGACACCGTGCTTCGAACGCTGATTCGATATGGCGGGGCTCGAGCGTCATTGCGTTCCTCGAGCGTGGACGTATGTACGACTAGGTGCATCTTTTGGATGCAACCGAGCGGCTCTTGAGTCTTCATTTGGGATCAATTGTCATTTCTTGGATGATAAAGGGTTTCGACATGCCAGATTGCATAAGGATTTTCCATCGAGACTCCGTGTGCTCCATGCAATATTCAATACCTGGATCCCATGAGGTGCTTCGACCCGAGCGATCTCGTTTGAGTGCATATGCTCGGTGATAGTGTATATTTAGTTATAAAAAATAATGGAATACCGTTCTCGTTCATGAATGTTCCATGAAAAGCGTGTTCGGTATACATTTATGCGGCGCTCCAGTATCGCTCGATCACTGATTGCACCACCTGACTGCCGTGGTACATGCGGGAATCCAGTGCCCCATTTCCTGTCCCCTAGTTTTTTCATAGAACTTTTTCAACATTTCATCCGAATTTCTACACGGGGAACTAGATGATTCCGTCGAAATTTCGCTCGACACAAACGCTCTGAAAGCTCCTGAGGCACGTGCCATCCATTCATGTTGACGATTGAGAATCCAGTCCCGCTGCAGGAACTGCTTTCGCGCATGGCTGCTGATAGCGTCACACCATAACATGCCACTTGCCCTGGTCTCCATCACCACCTGACGTTCAGTCAGCTTACCCTACACCATCTCGTGCTTCCATCTCCGTTTCACGCTCTTCTTATCTACCGTTTTCAGTGTCCACTCGCGCTCGTGATGCGTTGACATGGTCCTCAGTTCATCAACGAGAACCGATCAGCATCGTTTCCTGCACTCGGTGTTCGCTCTCGTCGACGGAGCAGGAGCGAGTCCCTTGCGTGCTGCACCAGGTCCAGCGCCATAGGCCACGAGCGATCGACGGTGCTTAACGGTCATTTCCTTTTCCAATTCATGGAAGAACGCGGCAAGTGCTCGATTCTTGACTCCGCGCAACCGAAACCGTTAACGACTCCAGCATGGACTCATGCACTCCAACCAAGGATCGTCCAGATGATCCATTTGGACGATGATTGGCTCTCGGAGATGGGCGTACGAGGCTTCTCCGTCTGCTCAGTAGGGCGCTCAGAGCATCGAGTTGTGTTTTGACGCAGCCATTCCGTCGGCTGGTTTGCCTCCTGACCCCCATAATGCCAGACTCCCGGTCCCGCCGAGCCCTGAAACTTTGAGCGGCTTCATCTGGTTTCTGTTCAGGCATTTGTGCTCTCGTTCTAGAGTTGCAGCGACGTCCACGACGCTCTTCAACAGGGGATCCGCATTCGCCATGCAGCCTTTATCTTCATCTACTTTGAACGCTCCGAATTGAGCCTCTTCGCTCGACCCAGGTCTATGTTTCGTACTCTTCATCCAGATTGTTATTCTTGGGGTCTCTATCACCCCTGTAAACTTCTTTCCATTTCCTCGCAGTCAACGGAAGATCTTGAACGACCTTCGCAGACGCTCGTCCCGATGCATTTTGCACGCTTTCTGGTTTTTCGCAGAGGCCAGCCTCGTTTTTAACTTGTCGTTCACCCAGCGGATGACATAGTTTGAGACGCGATTCTCCAATTTTTTTTCAATCCTCGGGGTTCGTACGCACTGGGACGACGCTCGGAGAGAAACTCGCCTCGGCAATGCACGTATCCATTACTCGTCCATTACCTTTTTGTCGCCTTCTCAGGCGCGGGCACGCCAGCTGAACGGAGCGCGCTTTCGACGTCCTCACGGGCACGAGTAGAGAAGCAATACAGCATTTCAGGATTGGCGAAGGTAGAGAACTGTGCGTAGAAGAAGGGCACGGCGGATGCGAACGACTCCTTTATGAAGCCGGTAATGCGAAGACAACCTTTGGCAACTGTCGAGACGCTTTCGACGCACTTGATCGGTGGAAACTAAGCTCGTACGAAATGCAGCGCAACACGATTCTCATGCGCGAGTTGCCCCACGGAGTTTGAACGATAGAAAGCCAAGTTGTTTGCAAGCAGGACAGAGGAACCTGGAAAAGGGTATACAGGAAGAGGGCTGCGACGAAGTACGGGGTGATGAACGATGTTCTCCATTTGGCGGTGTATGGGCGACCAAACTTGTGAATCATCAACGAGGCTGTTGTTTTAGGAAAGCTCGGTTGCTCTTTCTATACCTATCAGGCTTCTATGCATAGCATGCAGGTCTTCAACTCGTGGTTTCTAGCCAATCTGCGCCTCTGGACAAGCGCAAAACGTCGTCGATCCCCAGGCCCCGGACTGGAGCACGCGCGAACAAAGGCGCGCGTCGCTCCGCGGAACGCTCGTGAACGATGCGCGCTGGCTCGAAGGCACCAGAACAGTGCTCCCGTGGACGTTTTGACTGTGCAGTGGTCCTAGCATGAGTGCCATCGAAGGTGCTTCCAAGGGCGCTATCCCCGTCGAGGGAGAGCGTGCTGTAGAGTCGGGGTCTCAGTATCCGAAGAAGCGATTCGAAGTGAAACAGTGGAACGCTGTGGCGGCGTGGAGTTGGGACCTACGCGTGGATAACTGCGCCATCTGTCGCAATCATATCATGGACCTTTGTTTGGAGTGCCAGGCTGATCCCCAGAACGCACGCGCGAGTGAATGTGTTGTGACCTGGGGTATCTGTAACCACGCTTTCCACAGTCATTGTATCAACAAGTGGCTAGAGACGCGGAACGTGTGCCCGCTGGACAACCGACCTTGGCATAAACTGAAAGAAGGTCGGTAGTTGGCGCTGGTTCTGGGCTTTTCTTCCTCCTCGGAGGTTCCAGAGCGGCAGACGAGCTGTATGGCAGCTAACTCGGTTCAGGTTCAGGGGCGGCGCGCGCCCTTGAACCGCTGACTAGCAACAAACGGACAAGGCAGCCGAGGCTGTTTCTTTGACTGGCTGCTGGAAAAGCAGCAAACATGCCAACTAAAGTGCGAAGCGTTTGTTATGAAAGCGTCTTATCATCACAGTCTGTTATCTCTTGGCGTACATGGTACCCACCGGGGAGCGAGGCGCATGCAGCGAGCATCGCATGCGCCTGACCGCTTTTCGACAGCAATGTTTTCCGCGTCCATAGAAGCATTGCTCGGGGTTGTGCATGTTATGTTGCAGTACTGCGGCCGAGTACCCGCCAGCACACCATATTTGCGTCTTGGTCACGTTCAAGACCTGCAGGTATTCGGCTTAGATGAGAATGGCAGCCGTTCCGGTACCATCGGAACGAACGCAGGCATCGCATCGAGGAACACCGCGAAACGACCTTTTCTGATGCAGTCAGCTGCGCTCATCTATCAGACCAGGGTGGGGTGACTCTCAAGGCGTCCAGGCTCTTGCATTTGGAACATAGACCTTTTTCCTGATTGCACGGGATCAAGCGGTTTGGTCATCCCCGAATCAGTAAAAATCGTTTACATGCACGCTTTTTCAAGTCCGGTGGTACCCTGTTTCCGAAGCCGAGAAGTTCAAGCCTCCGATCAGGTGACCTCTGATTTTTGCTGGAGTACGCACCAAACATCGGTCAGCTCAAATTCTTTAGCGAAGCTCGGCCACGTCCGACATCTCCAAACGGATACATTCACGCACCTGATTCTGAATACGATTGATTTCTTCGTCGGTTAGAGAGCGGTCCGGGCTCCGGTATGTGATCCGATAGCAGATGCTCCGTCGCTTCGTTTTGGGATGGACAAATTCATCCACTCGCGAAATGTCCTCCACAAGATCACCGGCTAGATTTCGCACGAGCTCGCAGAGATCATTCTCGTGGAACAGACGGCCACTTGTGCTGCCGTTCCCGTCGCTGGCCTCGGGTTGGTCCTTCACCCACATAGATACGTCCTTGTAGACGGGTGGATACTTACTATACGGTTGAAACTGCGTGATGACTCCGTCCTGAAACTGCTTGATGAAACGCTTGTCTGAGCTCCAGAATAATCGGATGTCGGGTACATCGAACAGCACCATGGCGAGTCGCTCGAGGCCGAGCCCAAACGCCCAGCCCGAGTGCTTAGCGGGATCCACGTCGCCAGCCCGCAGCACATCGGGTTGAATCACACCGCAACCGAGTACCTCGAGCCAGTCGCCTTGCCACAGCACCTCTAATTCGAGCGAGTGTCGCGTAAACGGAAACTCGGCGTCGACCCATCTGACCGGGATCGGTGCTGCATCGGCGTCACTCAAAGCGGACGTCCTCGGGGATTTGTCCGCTTCGGAGTTCTTCGGCCAGCGAAAGAGGTACTGCGCCAGCCCGTACAGCGTCTCCTTCAGGTCTTCCAGGACCCACGCTTCAGACGGCGCATCCGCAAAAACGCGCACACCATCCATTTGATGAAAGATTGGATAGTGCTTTTTATCGATGGAATCGCGTCGATAGACATCTCCTGTGACGAGGAACGCGCGGTAGCCCTGCCGCAGCAGCTCCGTATCATGTGCAGTCGTATGGGCACGCAGCACCGTCGCCTCATCCAGGTAGTACGTGTCTGTCGGACGGCGGGACGGGTGGTCCGGAGCGACCAGCAGTTCGTCAAAGCAAGCGCGCGTACTGACGATCGGCGGCAAGTCATGAAACTTTGCAAACTGAACCGGTGGTCGCCCTTGCTTCGCACCTAGCTCGTTTTCAAAATAAGCTTCGATGATTTTTCGCAGCGTGCACAGCGGATGATGCACGCGGTTGTGGAGCTTTTCTGATGGGGTTGCTTTCGCTTTCTCCAAAATGTGCGGCGGAATATTGCTCTTCGTTATGGTGGACTGTGCGCGGAGTGCTCGAGCGCCGCGCCCTCGTGACAGGTGACGGGCGAGCGTTCCGTGTGTGCTGTTCACCGCAGGCAACCAAAGTCGTTGTGCTGGGACCGTCCGCCATCGCTGTGCTACGATGAACCCAATACCCCAGTTTTCCACCATAGGAACAGCGTGAAACAACTCGAGAGCCTTGTCCTCCAGTATCTATTTACGCCTAATCGGTACCGAACGCTAACGTTGCTCGCTGTGAAACACCCCGATACAAACTGGAGTGCGTTCCCCGAAGCGACGTCTATCGTGTGTTGCGTGCCGCACGAGTTGAGGCACGGCTCACTACTGTCGATGAATTGTAGACGAGACGCACCGCCGCAAGCAGCCATGCCTCGGTCCAGTGAAGCCATGGGGCTTGCGTTCGCCACGACGGCCATAGACTCATACTAGTATAAAATTGGACAGGTCCATTTTGCGAAACCCCGACAGATACACATCTGAATACCAGCATCCGCGGACGTTTTTTCTGCGATCATTTCCTTTTCCTTTCATGCAGCTCCGTCTTTGAATGCGCGGGTCTCTCTTTTGCCTCGAGATCCATTGCCAGCAGTCGACGGATGTTGATCGGAGCTTTCAACTTCTCATCTCGCTGCTTCCACTACTGTCAATGAATCTCATGCGCAGGCGGTTACTGAGATCCGCCCTTCGCTTCCCATATTCATCTTCTTTGTATGCAGACTCGGTGTGCGCCTCGCGCCGGTGACACTTGTGTGTGGTCAGGTGTTTCGGTATGGTCAGCGTACCTCCTTCGCATCCTCTTCCGAGAGTCACCCAGCGGTACATGAAGGCTCTTTTCATCGCTCGGTACATGCGCTTTTCTAACACAGAAGGCTCCATCGGGCGCGCTACCCCATTTTACGCGCCCAGCATCATTTCCCTTGATCACGCGATTTTATCAATCGGATCCTTTCAGCCAGTATGCTGCATACTGCACGTGCGAGCGCATGCGATTCCAGTAAACAGAGGATTTGTGGCAGGGAATGTTGTCCATAATAAAAACCCTGTTCGGGAATGCAGATATAGGTTGGCGAAGCATTCGAGAATTTCCGATCTCTCTACGCGACCTACAAGTAAACCGATGACGCGCTCTCCGCTGAAAGCAATCGCTACGTTAACGAAGGTCCGGATCTAAGACTCTTTTGCCATAGAAACAGGGCAAACGACAGAGTCTGTGCTTGCGAATCCTGTAATGGATATATAGCTGCTGTGGAATCTCGTTTCGTCGACTGCCACAAGGAGCGAAGCATCTATATTCCGAACAAAATCCAGGATTTGACGTCACAAGTTCCGTGAACCTCGACCCGAGCTTGTGATCAGGTCGTTTATCGAGCGGCTCGAATGACTGCGCCATCAAGCTGCATTCAAACAAACATAGGGAACGCTTCAGGAATGCGCGATTAAAGCACGCTACGCATAACGAATTCGAAAGCATGAACGCTTGCATCTTTGCATTGGATGACGATATCGGTTATTTCAGCTTCAAGAATACGCGATTAAAGCACGCTACGCATAACGAATTCGAAAGCATGAACGCTTGCATCTTTGCATTGGATGACGATATCGGTTATTTCAGCTTCAAGAATACGCGATTAAAGCACGCTACGCATAACGAATTCGAAAGCATGAACGCTTGCATCTTTGCATTGGATGACGATATCGGTTATTTCAGCTTCAAGAATACGCGATTAAAGCACGCTACGCATAACGAATTCGAAAGCATGAACGCTTGCATCTTTGCATTGGATGATGATATCGGTCATTTCAGCTTCAAGAATACGCGATTAAAGCATGCTACGCATAACGAATTCGAAAGCATGAACGCTTGCATCTTTGCATTGGATGACGATATCGGGTATTTCACGATGCCTTGTTCGAGTGCGTCACGATTCATCTTGATTCCGGCAAGGTAAAAAGCCCTGCGGCAACTCGTCGATAAAACCAGCCCTAAAATACAACCGAGTATCCTGAAGCTGCGTATGTACCCGTACGCTCATATTCCAGAACTTCAAAAGTCAAAGCCGTACATCCAAAGCAAGTTTGTCAAAGACGTGCAAGCAGGAACAAATTGAGCAGCTTAGTGTTCGATGAGCAGCTGACACGACTGCAGGCCCCGATTTCACGTGATCCGCTCCGTGAACTCCTGCGTTTCAGGGCGATTTTTTTTCATTGACAAAACGTTTACTTAGGCCAGCGTTCTCCGATTATGCGCATTTTCCTTTTCTTACTTTTTTGTGTGTTTTTTTGCGCGGTGAGGTATCCATCAACCCCTACCTTCACGTTACATTACCTATACTTCTTCTCGGATATTCTGGTCGTTTCATATGTCCTATCGTGTGTGCCTAGTGCCTGCCGAAAGCGACAGCAGTAGCGCCTATAGCGCCGGTGTGGTCGCTGCACGGAGACAGAACGACGTTGCCGTACCACACAGAGGGCGTCGGCTCGAGGGTTTCCGGGCGATGCTCTGATCGGCCGCGCACAATGGATGGACATGAAAATCCATTTTTGTATAGTCTCCACGAGTGCGCCGTTTGCGAGCGATGAACGCTCCGGGCTGCACTGCCGCCGCAGCGACACGGAGGCGCAGCGACCTGCAAGCGCCTACAGACGTCGAAACACATTCGTTGCAGACCGAGTAAGACCATGGACGAGATAAGCACATTGCCACCAAAACGAGTGTCGCTTCAAACTGTAAAAGATTCCATTGCGAAAGAGTGGACGACGAAGGAGCTGCGCACACAGAACCTCAAGTTCGTTCGGAACCTAGCTTTTTTCATTGGAGCGATCTACGTTTTTCGCAAGTACGGCAAGTGGATGGAAATCTAGTCCAGCTCACCTACCGTGCTAAAACACACTTGTGCGAGTGTGTTCTATAATATGGAGCAGGTATCAGGGACAGAGTCGCCGGCGAGGAGGCAGGGTTCTGTTCCTCCACAGCTTGAGTCAACGGCGGCAGGTTTCCCGGCCGCAGGCCACCGGGACGCTCCGGCATTCGCAACGCTCGGCGCGCTGGCACGTGAACGCATTGCACGGACAAGCGTTTCGCACCGGCAGCTTGCCCGTGAGAGCGGCAGCGTGTCCGAAGAAAGTGAGCGGCGCCCCAGTGCTGATGCACTTGCTTGGCAGCACTGCTGCTGGCGGGCGCCGACTGAGCGTTCGGACGCCGTAGCGCTCTTCAGTTTGTCGGAGGTGTTCCTATTGATCCGGAGTGAGTACGCGCCACAGTCTGTTTATGGGTGGCTAATGCTGACGCATATGCTTCGAATGCCACCGGAAACGCTCGCTCGCGAGGCTGTGATCGACCCGGAAATCAGAGCAGAACAGGCATCAGTTGGCGACGAAAATAGGACGTATGGTGGTTTTCTGGAGCTTGTGCTTTTCATGCACGTGGGGGTCGCTTTGCGGGATGCACTGCACTCGCGAAATCGCAACGTGAACGAGGCTGCCCTGGAATGTCTGGCGCATTTGCTGCATCGTCTCTTCGATAGCGACGTGCTTGCTTTTGTTGACGGGTGTGTCTTCGAAGATGACAAGGACCAGATAGGCGACGATTACAATGAAGAGGCATTGATAGACCTTTGGGCTTCCATGGAGCTCCGGAACGACTCCGATAACCCGAGCTCCCGCGCCAAACATGGAGACAACGACAACGATACCGTTGATGAGGATGCAGAGGTCGGTGCTGCCGGTTCCACCGCCATGGGCAGCAATCTCTATGAAGACTACCGCCCTACGTCCCATGACTGGGTTATCGAAATGGTGACCACCGGTCTGGTTCCGGTTCTGCTCGGACTTTTCCAGAGCAAACTGCGACAGCATGTGATCGATCCCCGGGTAACCAGATTGAGTTACTTCCTGATATGGGTGCTGCACCCGTGTCTACGACTAGATGAGGGCGCGAGCATCTTGAAACAATTGCTCTCCATTGCACTTGCTTTGCTGGAACGTGTCGGATCCGCTGAACCCCAGCAGACTACCAACAGCGAAACGGGACCTTTGGCGGCGGCAGCGCAGTCGGCCCTGATGCATAGCCTACGAGCAGCCGCCGTACTTGCCATGGATGAGCGTCTCGACATCGAGGAATCTGTCCAACACGTAATGGAGGCGAAGCTTCAGCTATGGTTGAATCACTTGGACCTTGAAAACAAGCTGGGACGCCAAGTTGCGAGAAGCATGCAGGCGCTCGTGTCCATCATGACACGAAACCGTCGCCAAGTAACAAGTTTGTCGCAGTCCGTAAACAATGAGCTTCAGTACTCGTGAGCAGGCTCGGCGGCCTGGCAAACGTATTGCGGCCTCGGGGGCCGCAAGAAGCCGCGATGGCGATGCACGCCCGGGAAACGCCAGCGCCTTTCTGTGCGCTGCTTTCCAGCAGGAGATCACGTGGCGACTCCTGGCTACTGGCCGGTAGCCGGATACTTGTAGCTGATACTTGTTTATCGGTACCGCGCGCTTGTCTCCACTGCACCGTTACACATACCGCCCGAAGGCCGATGAGACTCACTCGACAACGCGCATCGTGGAGCATACGCTTTGCAATGCATTTCGAATGAAGGTCATGGAGCTCGCGCCCCATTGATGCAGGTACTTGAACCGCGAACCCTTATGGTGGCCATAGAATCGGTAAGGCGGGCGTTACCGACGCGAGGCATCCACGACGCTGAACGGGATCTCGCAAACGCACCTTTCACGGCGGCATTCGGATACCGAAAGCTACGAGGCGTACTCCCTTGTGACTGCGATCCCGACACGATCCCCGGGAACAAGGAGCGCAGCCCTGTTCGGACCACACACAATGGAACGAAATGCCCAACACCCGTGCCTTGTTGCAGAAGTTGATCGCGTATCAGACAGACAGGCAGGCTTCCGCGTTGTCCGGCGAAGCGCTCTCGAAAACGTCCCATAGAAACTGCTGGGCAGGTTGAACGACTGCGGAAACGGTATCACTGTGTATGGCGCTGAGGACGGCGTGTGCAACGTCACCGGCACGCACCTGCACGAATGTGGTATGCGTCTCGGGGTCGTGCGCGTTCCCGCAACCTTCCTCGACACCAGGACCTGAGACGCTTACAAGAGGGGCTCGCGTGGGAACCGCATCCTTCGATGGTTGACTGCTGGAGCGCATTCGTTGTCTGTAGAGCGCCACAAGTTGTCTTGTGGGTTGGTCAAGACGATCCAGGTAGCCGACTTGTTCAAAACTCGACAAGGCAACTTGGTGAACCAGGAAAAGTACCAACCACGGAAAGCGGGGCAGTGAACGCCACACCATAGCACGTTGCATCAACAGGTCAATGTACGTATGCTGCGCAGTGACCGAATCGTCCACAGGTTCCAGGAGCAGGTGCCAGCGCAGGATGCCGCCGCTTGGGGTGTGTACGCCCACCCCGCCAGCATCAATGCCACGTTGAAGTGGCAGACACAGAAGCGCCCCATCGAGAACACCATAATCATCTCCGCTTGCATCCAAGATCTGCTTGCATAGCGTGGCTCGCGTCAGTCGGGTGCGCGATGTTCGCGATGCCTGACCAAGCTCAAACATCAGTTGGGTAAGCAGCGAGACCACAGCACGCTTATACGCTGCTCCGTGGGCGTTGTCGAAGATGACCGCTCTGAGGGTCTGCATCGCGAGTTCCCCGCAATGCTCTGCGAGCAGGAGCGCGTCATCAGCCGCATACGAAGTATGACGCGCGTCTAAACCCTCACTAAGGCGAAATTCGTGCAAAGGACGTACCAGACGCTCATAAAAACCAGCAGCAAAAGAAGCACCCGCATGGAAAACGGCAGATGCATTCGTTTCTGCTTGCCGTGGCGGTATTCGCACATTCCACAACTTGCTCTCACTGCAGCATATGAGGAACATCAGTTCCCACGCCCTCAGCGTTGATAATCGTTGCAGCAGTCCCAGACCTGGTAACTCCGTCATGAGTTCTATGATATTCAGGAGGTCTCCGAAGTAGGCAAGTGCGCGCGTTTGATCGTCAAAAGCTGCTGAAGCGCGACGAAAGCCTTCGAAAAGCATGAAAGCCACACAAGTCGCTGAGGCAAACCACGGTGACGCGGGCTCCCTGAGTCGGACCGCCGCTCGCCACCGCTGGATCGCGATCATGCTATGCAGAACGTGCTCATGACGCCTGCACGGGACGCTTGGTCTTGCGGTTCTGTCCATGGAGCCTGAACGCTCTGCGTCTGTTAACAGACAAAGGCTCGAAACTAGGACGTGCCAAATCTCGACCAGACCAGGTTCTACTTGTAGGTTGCGAAAGCGCTCGACGAAAAAAGCGGCATCCGATAATTGGATGGCCTCTCGAAGCAGCGAGTTTAGGACGAAACGGCTGCTCATGTCTTCTGTGGGTATCGGAAAAGGTTCTCTATGCGTTTGGGGATATCGCACGGGTGCGCCACGGAGCGAGACACGTGCTCGTTCGCTGCGACTGTCGGCTATGTCAGGCCGTTCGTCCATGCTCCACGTTACGGGTAACTTAGAACCGGTCCCCGTTGCAATGGTATCCTGCGAAGGCGCCAGTATACCTTCGGAAACCTCTGCGGAATACTTTCCATGAAGCCAAAGCAGCATATCTATTGCAGTTCGTAGTCGTACCACGGCATAGTACGGTAGGTAGTAACGAGCACCCCGCAGCTGATCCCGTGAAAGCCGCCCAGCGTCGGTGCGAGCATCTCGGGGACGTTCCGATAGAACATTGAAAACTTCCTGAACAAGGCGCTGCAGTTGCTCCACCTCGGTGCCAGAGGATAGCACGAACGCAGGTGCGAGCCCTTCGGCAGACGCTTCTCGCTGCTGGGAAGCGTACGCTGCTCCTAGACGCTCACGCTGCCGTCGATAGTGTTGGCGCTCAGCGAGCGCCTCCGATAAGCGTTCTCGAAACGCTTTCAGGTGTCGCCAGTGTGCCGGGATGGAGGGCCACAGCTTGTCGCTAACACTGGCCATACGTTGCCCGACTGCGTGCTCAGTGGGCGTCACTGCAAGCAACGCTGGTACAGATCCACCGTGAAACCAGACTTTTCCAACGATTGTGAACGACGAAGTGGTGAGATATGTTTGTCCGGGTGGCGCTCGAAGCTAGCCCGCACCAGGCCCTGGACTACCGGCATGCGTCTATTGCCAGTCGCATGCGTCATTTTTTCGTAGTGCGCATCAGAGCATCCACGTTCAGAACAAGAGACGATTTCGTTCAAAGTGCGGCGGAATCAGGGCCTCGTGAATACGTGGCGAGGTTGAGATACCTGCTGCGATGGTTTATTCGTTTGCAACTTTTGCTCGCCGCAGACTACGCCTATTTCAGCGTAAAACAAGATAGGTTGCGTGATACGAATACATACGTTCAGGTGTTGGACGCTACCAGCTGTCATCAATACCAGCCTTTGCTGGCGTTTTCTGCATCTGGATTGTTTTCCGATTCCTTATCTCCGACTTTGAATGCGTCGGTCTGTCGTTTCGCGCCACGTCTCCTGTCAGAAGTAGAAGGATGTCGACGGCAGCGTTAAGGTTCTACTTCGCTGCATCCGGCTGTTGTCAACAAATTGCATACACAGACGCGAGCTGCGATCTATGCTTCGCTTGTGATTTGCCTGTTCTTTAGTTACAGTCTCAGTGCGCGCTTCGCAGCGGTACCACTCGAATGCAGGCAGGTGGTCGTTTCTGTCGACGGCACGTCATCCTCCTCCGAGAGGCATTCTGTGGTGCGCGAGGGCCTTCTTCACCGCTCGTTACGTGCCCTTGACGGAACCAGAAGGCTCATCTCGATGCTTTCCTCAGTTTCCGCGCCTGGTGCCATACTATACAAGGAGGGGCTTCTCCTTGGCTATGCTCTCTGCGAGTATTCTTCCCGCTGGACGTGCAAGCCCGCGCTATTCCACTCAATGGATAATTTATGGGTTGCTATGTTACTAATGATGAAATATGTAATGCAACGAAAATCCAGAATTACGTGGAAGAACTCGAGCAGTGTCGATCCGTCCTTGCTCCCTTCGTGCACAGCGACGATTCACCCTCGCGTGGAAGCCATGTCGGCGATGACTCAAGTCCGAGTCCGCGACCCTTTTCCACCTAAACAGAGGCGACGGCAGCATCTGCGGCATATCCCATGACAGGTACAAGAAAGCTGTGGAATGCAGTTCCACCGATGGCAGCGACGAGATGGAGATTCTCTCTTCCAAACAGGGTCGATTTTTTGTCGTGACAAGATCAGCGAACTCTCAGAATGAACTCATGTTGAAGCCGTCTAGGGACCGCGTCAATTTCTGGTCGTCAATCCAGTAGCGCGAACAGTTGCGTTCACGAGTTGCCATGAAAAAGAAAGCTGAAGCACTTGAAGAAGCGTGATTTGGGCATCTTTTTCATCACGAACTGAAAGGGGTCGAGTCTTTTACTGTTTGACCAGATGATCAGATCAGTCGTTTTACGAAGCCTTTTTCAAGGGCGTCAGGAATCATCTTGGTTCCAATAATGTATCGAATTCCAGAGGCAGAGCGTCGAAGGCGTCTCTCCGAAAAGACCACCGTGCATCGAAAAACTGCCTGTGAATCCGTGAGCCCCGATTACGGTACAAAAATCATTGGGGTTGTACGTCTAAAAAAGTTCGGAAAAATTCATTTGATATGAAAACAGCTAGCAGTTCAGTGTGCGATTTTAGTCCGACATGAATGTAGTATTCACGCCAAAAGGAAGCGTCTATTGCAGCAGTTTTCTCCGGAACGCTGCGTAATGCTAAATCTGGTTTCCGTCCTTTCCTAAAGCATCGCTATCAGTCTCAGCTTCAGAGCTGCGCCTCCATGTGGCTCCCAGAATGGAGAGCTGATTCTCTGCTGCCAATCTAATCGTGAAAACAATGGGCAGTACTTGCATTCGCCTCAGAGGGAGCCCCTCCAGGGAAGCGCATACGTTTTGGAAACGTTCAATCAGCGTGGCCGCTAGCTGAGGCACCGAACACTGCAGAACCGTTTCGGCGAGAAGTGGAGTGCTCATCCCCATCTTGGGAGTTTACACTCAGTACACGAACTCTAACAAGATAGCCACGCGAAGAGGTACACCCTCTGCACGTTTTCGACGGCACTACAAGTGACCGGCGATACCTCTATCCCAACGTTGCTTTTGAGCACGAACTTGCTCCAGCGCTGCGGCTCGTGAGACAAACGCTTCATTCGCTGGGAGCAGCATAATTTGAATTTCACTCGGGGAAACGGCTCGTGGGGCACCTTCTTCGCTCTGCAGCCTTGCCAGCTGCAAAACTCTTCACAGGTGCGACTTGTTCTTGCGAGGAGCCCTATCGCGCCGTACAGGTCGCTGGCTCGCGCTCCCGCAACTCGGAGCTCAAACTCTGCCTATTGAAACCTCACTTCTCTCCCAATTACAAGACCCCCAGATTCCACGACAAAGTCCCAGTGCCTGAAACGCGAGTCGGCACCAGTGATTCACCCAATTCACTCACTGCTTATCATGAAAGCTGGAGAGAAGGCGCACAGCGCGCGATCTCTCCATCGGCGAGCGTCAGCGAGCTGCTCGAGACGCGAACCCCTGTGGCAGAACGTCGATTGGGAACGTTCTTTGGTCTGGTGTGGCTCGAGGTATGGCGTACCGCGGACTTCACGCCTTGTCACAGCCAGCTTATTTAGAGGACTTTATAAACTCAGTTTCGAACCTTCCCCAGGAGTTACGCGACAAATATGGACGAATGGGAGAGCTCGATGCGCTCGTGCAGCGGTTGAAGAACGAAGCTGACGCGCTCGTTCGGGAGCTGCTGCGAAAGCCTGGCAGTTCAGACCCCGACCGAGGTCGCGACACCACTTCGCTGCAGCAAATGGGAACAAAACTTGAGCAGCTGCAAGCTCAGTGTGTAAAGCTCAATCAGGAGAAATTGCAACTCGCCGAGACGGCGTACAACACGGTGGACCAGCACGTGCGAGACTTGGACACAAAACTGCGGGAATATGAGGCATACCTGCGCCGGGAAGGCCAGTGGCCCGACGACCTTCAGAGCCTGGTTGTGAACACCGACCATACGAAAATGGCGTCGATGAAGAACGCTGCTGCTGCTGCTGCGGCAGCACATACTGCAGCGGCTCCTGCCACGACAGCGCGCTCGACGCAAAAGGCGCCCTCCAAAGGTCAACGCAAGAGTGGCGAACCATCGACATTGCATATCATGGATGATATGCCGATCGATCCGAATGAACCGCGATACTGCTACTGCCAGAATGTCAGTTACGGGCAAATGGTTGCTTGCGAGAGCGGCGACTGTCCATACGAGTGGTTCCATTTCGAATGCGTCGGCCTCACTGAACCCCCGAAAGGCGAGTGGATTTGTCCCGACTGCCGAGCCAGAACAGGTCGCGTTCGGTAGCGTACCGGGCAACGCACGCTGCTGAGCGTGATTGTTGACTGGGAGTATACGGCGCTCGCGCGACGAACGCTACACGCAAACGGGGCAAGCGTACCGGAGTGCGGGCAAGGCGCTTGGGTTTGGATTGCCACGAACCTATGCATCTGCACCGGCGATGCTATAAGATAAATACCCTGTCTTTAGTGCTCAGGCGAGTGCCCGTTTGATGAGATCGAAAACGACTCTGGGAGTAGAGTGAGCGTGTTCGCGCCCTGCAATCATCGAATCGAGGCAGGGAAACGGCGTGAGATTGCGCACGACTGCCGCTGGACAGGGGCGCTCGCGAACACCCTCTTTCGGACGCTGCACCGGGCGGGTCGTCTCGCGCGCACGGCATCGCAACACCTCGCAGGCACCGACGCTGGATCCGCGGATCAGGTGCTTGCTCGAAGGACAGCACACGGGTTAGGCATATCGCCTGGATGGCATCCATTTCGGGAAGCACGTCCGTGGGTGACGCGCAACTTTGCAGCAGAGCTGTACAGCTTTTTCTATTGATTCAGTGAGCTTGAAGTATCGGCAAGTCAAGCGTCTGTCACTGCAGTGTGAGCGCTTCGCTTCGCCCGTCCCAGCGGGATGCATATCGAGTCGATGCGCATACGGAATTCTTTCGAGGGCCGCGGAGCGTGTGCGTGCACCCGGATCACGTGAAGCGCTGGGATCTCGCTGCATGCGCTGATGCCTGGTTGCTCGCCATCCGGTGGCGCTGTGGCCCTGCGTGCGCCTCCGATCAGCGCAGGATGGAAGCGCGTCGCGCTGGCGACGCCATTTTGGCGGGAATATTGCAAAGAAGCGCACGCAGTATATCGACACGTATGCGTTGCATCAACGATGCAACGAGCGCCGCATGGACACCAAGGCGGCCACTGGGGAATACCTGTGCCTGGGGGGCGAACCTCGGTCTCTGTTAGAGACCGTTCACGGGGACGGTCGCCGGGGCGCGGGCTCGGAAAAGCTGGCAGCTCACGGTCAAGGGTCGCACGACCACTGGTGTGTGTGGGGCAACCAAGCAGGCCATTCCCGGTGAAAGGCGATAACTGTGGTCGATCCCGTGTTGGGAAATTTGTGCCTCGCCTTCTACATCGAGCAGGATGGAATAACTTGCTGATGACTCTAAATGCAAGTCCGCGGATTCCTCTCCGTGGCGTTCCAGTTCAAGACACTCGAGTTCGAATTCGCAGACCGGGGCGAGGAAGCGATTCTGAGCATCCCGTTGCAAAATTTGCACCGGGTCTTTGCAGCGATACGTGAGCATCTTGCACAACGTCTCGACGTCCTTATGTTTGTCGGTCAGTCCCGCCCGAACAACATTATCGCTAGTCGCCATGATTTCCACACAGTCTCCCTCTAGGTACGCGTGTGGCTCATTCGGTTCGATGAAAATGGCTTGACCAGGTTCTAACCTCACATGATTGAGCAGGAAAGCAGCGAAAATGCCGGCATCGTTTGGGTACTGCTTGAGGAGTCGTAGCGCGAGTGCATGCTCCGCATCCAGAACATCGGCGGCCTCTAACCGCTGGCGGAGCTGGTGCGCTTGTTGCCGCGAAACGTCTTCGTTTCGCATGAGGGATTCGAAGAGTTTTCGGAGTCCGTCCGGTGCAGATGGTGAGGAGCAAAACGTTTCCGCATACGCCCCACAAGCGCCACGAAACTCAGGGACCTGCTTCAGTGCTCGGACTATCTCCGCTACTGGTCGAAAACCGAGGAGCGCCTCGAACTGCCCTGGTCCAAGGCAAACACACATTTCTGGCTTGTGGTTGCCGTCTTTGTAAAGCTCAGGAAACTGCTTATGCAAAACTTTCGCCAGCGCAATATCCGGGTGCGCCTGAATAGAAAGCGCCCGCTCCACGCTCAGCACTTTCAGAAGAAACGGCAGCGAGCCTGCAGGAACAAAGATTGAAACGGGAACGCTTTCGTTGGCCTCGGTAACGACGGAGGCCTCTCCAGACGGGTGCGCGCCGAGCCAGAGTTCCGCGTAGGAAACGGACTCCGAGACTCGTTCCGACTCCAGTGTCCCTTGAGCGACTGCGTAACGGGCAACCCGCGACCCCATACCACGTCGACCCCAGGCGTAGGTCTGGACGTGGCCTCGCAGGAGCCAAATACCCTGCTGTTGGCGTTTCGCGTCCACGGAAAGTGCCACCATCTTGTGCAGATTAGAAACCCCAGAAGAAAAGTAACCGAAAAGAAGCGTAACGCGGTATGGTTAGATATTGAAGAACTCGTAGAATTGAATATGTGAAATGCTGTTGCCGCGTGAATGGCCGATGCGTTGAATCCTAGACAAAAAAGACACGTCATGCTGGAATGCCACATAGGCGCCCTCAGCGCACGCCCAAACGTTTTCAGGCTTTCTCGTGGAAAAACCGGTATACGCCGAGGACGAGTTTCACAGCGGCCTCACGGATAGTGCGAGCTGAGCGAACGCGGACTGGATTGTTCAAGGCGACTGCACCGAGCAGAAACGCGTTTCCCCGGGTAACCTGAACCCCGTTGGAGCTCGCGCTCTGGCTTTCGTGCGCAGCCAAACGAGTCTGCAATCGCACCCGAGCTTGACCCAAGTATGTGTCCTGGTGCAGAGCGGTTGGACTTGGCGCCCGGAGCGACAGATCGACGCGAACGCGCAGTCGAGTGGCTCCTGTTCCAGTCTCGGTTGCAGGAGCACTCGAAGAGAGCGCCGCTGACGCGCCCTGTGGCCCGGAGTCCTCTCGAGGAGCGACTGCAGGCTTTCCTACCGGAGATGCAAGCTGAAAACGCAGCATTGTTTGAGAAGATGCGAAAAGGCACAGCTGTCGCCGTCGATACTGACTTCAGCACAGCAGATGCGCCTGAGGACGAGTGCGATGTTCCAACTGTTGAAGTGCTTCTGGTCACAGCTTCTGCTCATGCCCAAGATACAGTAGAAGCTGCCGCACCGCAACGTCTGGTGCAAGTTCTGGGCCAGGGAGACGCCGAGCAGTGCCTGATGACCGGTGAGCAACCTCGAGCGACGCCCATGGAGGCGCCCGTCGGCAAGGCTCCACATCCAGGTGCCGCTTCACGCATGCGGAAAGCGAACCGCCATGATGAGCCTTAGGGAATCGCTTTGGAAAATAAGAGGTTCTGCGTTTACAAGAGCGGCGTTCGGAGCAAGTCGTAGCAGCTGTAGGCCAATAGGCCGTAGAGAACCGATACACACAGCAGGTACTGCCAAGAACGTCGTGTTTTCCGCGGCAAACGATCCAGAGCAAGCATTAGCGCAGCGGTCAGAATGTACCGAGCGGCGTGGATGAAGCCCTCCGCAGCAAGTGCGTCCGGAGGAACAGGCCCCCGTCGACGAGCGTATGGGTTTGTGCTCCGAACTCGAATACGCTCGCCATCCCAGACGAACAGAGGCGTTCCTTGAATGATCCATCCATGGCCACCGCCAAGCGCAAATGCGTAAAGAAGCAGCACAAAAGCGAGCCATGTTCCCGTTCGCTGATACCATCGCCACCGCCAGCCCAAATAGAGTCCAGCGACGAACAGAGAGAGTACCAGTAGCCAATGGCGTCGCAAGGTTGGCACGACGTAGACAGGTCCACCGACACGAAGGCGCAGCGGTGGTTGCCTCCCGAGGCGTTGCATATCGGCATTCACTTGCCGCATAACCCATTCGGCGAAAGCCTTGCGATCCATCCCATCGCCAGCCGGAGGAGGTCCCGGGCGGAAACGAGCGTACTCTGCGTCAGGAGCGATGTCGGCATTCGCTGGAATGTAGAGAACTGAGGGCAACAGAGGGATTTTCAGTTTCTGAAGCCAGGGCACGAACTCGTTTCGGTTCTTTGAGGTCAAGTCGACCATGAGGGTAAACACTGGGAGCTGGCCTCTAGCTTCGTACCGGGCGTTTGAGCGCTTCACGAGGCGGGCGACCAGCTCGAGGTTGTGGCGCATGTATGCACAGAGGCCGCAGTTGGACTCCTGCTCCGTCGCCGTGACGAACAACAAGACTCCAAAAGGTCGCTCTTTTGATCCGAAGACAGTACGCTCCAGGCTAGATGCTCGTCGGACAGGAATGACGCCCGTTTCATAGTTTTGACGCAAGTCCTTCAAACGTTGCACAACTTCGGTTGCAGCGCTGGCGGTAGAAGCTGCAGCAGCAGCACCGAAAGCGGCCTGGTTTCCAGGTGCGCCCTTCGGTTCCACGCTTACGCAGCACATACATAGAGCGAGTAAGAGTGCCGTCCAGCCGAAAGCTTTTCGCGCAAGCATCGAGTTTAATATGATTAGATGATCGGCAGTGTCGTTGCACAGGTAGCCTTGCGCAACTCGAGTAAACACATCCAGCAAGCACTCGGGCTTGTTGGACGTTGTCTGCCGCTGTTGGACCTCTCGTGACCCTACGCACCTTGCAGGCCTCCTTTGATCCAGCACTAGACTGACGCTTTCTCAAAAAGGCCGCAGATGAAAGCACCAGATCTTCGTTACGCTGTTCTTTCTGAGCACGCCCGACGGCGAGCGCGCCGCAACGGTTCCATCTCCAGTGGGGGGTACAACGGGGGCGGCACCCAGCGGACGTTGGCAGAGGCACGTTTCCGAAATTGGTATCAGGTGTGCCCCCGAAGACCCGAATTTCTTCCGTTCATCGTGGGAAGCATTCGTCTATCATTAATTTCATCGAAAGCGAATCGTTTCCGTTTAGAAAAGCGCAAATTACGCATCATCAGGCCATCGTATACGCGACTGTGGCGCTCTCTGGCCGGCATAGGCGCGCGCTCCGACAACGCTGCTATGGGGTCTGTTGATGCGCTTGATTGCCTCGTAGAAAGCAGTCCAGGCGAAATCCAGGTGTCGCCCAAATGGTGACGTCAGCCCATGGTCATTGCATTTGGATTAGACTGGAGGAACTAGCGCCTGCAGGTTTGAAAGTGCGCCCTGTCCTGCAGACGCTTCGAATACGACATCTCGACAGTATCGCTCCGCGAGTCATGGGTAAAGCACAGGACGAAACGCTTCAGCGTGCCGTCCATCCGTATTTCACATGATTCGAGGCTTCGTCCTGAACAGTAGCCGTGTCTGAGCGGGAGGACGCGCCTTGGTTATGTATGCTAGCGGATCAAGTCGTGTCATGCAGGCATCATCAATGCTCAGCGGACCATTGGATAAGCATTTTGGGAACAGATATGGGATAGCATCCCGCAGAAGAAGCGCAGCACTCTGGAGTACCTCTGCCCCGGTGTCCATGAACGCAGGTTCGTGGAGCGCGCTGTGCATTTCACGAAACAAACTACATCTCGACGTGCCATATGGACCCTTCCGTTGCCGATCAATCCCGCTGGCGCAGCGGTTCGTGACGTGCTTTCAGCGGGCGCGCAGACGCTACGTCCTCTACTTCACCACTCGTCCCAGTCCATGCAACTATGCATCCTGCATGTTATTCAGAGCGCCCTCAAGTTCAGCATTGATCGTGGCGAACTGATTCTGGTTAATGTGATTTTGCTCCAAGCCGGTTTCATTCGGCATGATCTGAGCGCCCATGGAGTGCATGACAGCGGCTTGACTCTGGAGACCGCTCATCATCGAAGCCATCCCAGACTGAGCGGTAGAAGTAGCACTCGATGTGCCTGTGACTGGAAGCACCGTTTGCGCTCCTGGTCCGAACCGCACAGAGAAGGCGCCCAGCGGTGACACCGACGCCCTCGGCAGCGCGCTCCAGTCCTGTCTTGCCGGAGACGGCACTGCAGCGACGGATCCGATCGAAGGTTCAGGTTGTGCTGCGGTGCAAATGGACCCGAGGTGCAACAGTAGCCACGCAACAAGCAGGATCACGTTGCGCAACGAATGGATAGAGGCCATTTGAAAGGACAGATCCTAGCTACAAAGACGCAAATAGGTATTGGCGCTAAACGAAGACCCAGAAGTTGCTTTCAACGCTGGGGCACTGACGAGAACAGGGTCCGCGCGTTCACCTGTCGTGAGAAAGAGGACACGCGTCCACCCAGAGCGCTGTCAAGCGCAGCGCACTCCTGAACGCTTAAAAGCCACTGCGCGCCCACGAGCCCGCTTTCCAAACTCTCAGCACGTTCCTCTGTGCGTAACAATGTTATTTACCAGAAAAAAACGCTTCGTCTGACTTGAGCAGCGCCTCGTCTCAAACCTTCCACTACAGAGTTTTTCCTACAAGTCGCATTTTAGCTATTTGTGACGCCCGCATCCCAAAGCGCGTTGCTTCCGTGCGCGCCCCGCACACGGATGCCGCCGCTGTTTAGCATGCGTGTCCGCGGCGTCGAATGCCGCCGCATGCCGAATGAACAGTCTACCAGCGATTGGGACATAATGGACACCGCCGCTCGAGTCGCCGCTGATCCACCAGCACCACGACATGGACCGGGGGCCTCCCTGGACTGCGCGATAGCAAGCGACATCCGGGAAGGCGCGCACCACTCTACGCCCCAGCTCCGAGTTCCATTGTTCATACTTCTCATCGGATATGCTGGTCATGTCGTGCGTTCTGTTGTGCCCTGAGTCTGCAGTGAGCGTTCACTAAAGCGCCCATAGCGACACTGCGAACGCTGCACGGAGACAAAGCGGCTTTGCCAAGCCACTGAGGGGAAGTTGGCTCGAGAAGCGGCTGCGCATCAAGCGTTACAGGAAAACTCCACTGGAGTTTCGGCAGTGCGAATACCAACATTCCTGGATCGACCAAGCCTCTGTTCACGAGGAGGCAGCATCCTCGCATTAGAGCAACGTGGTCCTGGTTCTTGGGGAGCGGAGCTTGCTTCCCTGGGCATTCGTAGCGCTCAGGCATCGGGGAGCGTATCCGGTCAGGTGTGTTGTGATGTCAGCGCCATGGGGGCAGATGGCGTGCGCGCGCTCCCGCGTCGGCCGCAGCATAGCGTTGACAGCAGGAAACTGCGCGCTTCCATACAACGAAGTCTGTACCTGGAAACACTGGTGTTTGTGTCTCGGCACCAGAGACTGAGTACGTGAAGCACTGAGGAATCTTGAATATATAGCAGTGATCCTTGAACGAGTCCAAGGTGTAGTACACATGACGGTGGAAGGCTCTTTAAAGGGCGACGCTGCTGCACCCGTGGCAGACGCGGAGCCTGCAGCGTCTCCTCGGAACGAACCGGAAGCAGCGCCTGGTCCGCCCTCACCGGACACGTCGAGGCGACTCAACCATGAATTGGCGAAACAAAATGCAGAAGTTGCAAGAGACACACAGTGGTCGACGCGTCAACGCCTCAAGTACCTGGTTTTGAGGTACGATATCTTCGCACACTTTTTATCGAGCGGATCACTCGCGAAGCAGAAACTTGTGGAAGCTGCCGGCTCCGTGGAAACCGCTTCTCCCGGAGAAGGAGCAGCGGGAGGTACTCCCGGTCGGCGTCGTCTGACGGAACGCGAAGAGGACGCGCTCCTGCTTGAAGCGGACGAGGAAGGGCATAGCGAGTCGGTACACTTGACGGTGCAGCCACCAGGCATACGTGGAACGATGCGGCCATACCAGATCGAGGGCCTAAACTGGCTAGTCCGACTGCATCAGCACGGCATCAACGGCATTCTTGCGGACGAAATGGGTCTCGGCAAGACGCTGCAGACCATTGCCCTGCTAGCGTTTCTGAAGGTATACAAAGGCATCCGCGGACCGCACTTGGTGATCGCGCCCAAGTCCACGCTCGGGAACTGGAATCTGGAGTTTGAGAAATTCTGCCCAGATTTCCGCGTCGTTCGTTTTCACGGGGACCAGGAAGAGCGAGCCCGAGTAGCCGCGTCGCAGCTCATTGTGAATCGGTTTGACGTTTGCGTTACCAGTTATGAGATTGCGATCCTTGAAAAGGCGGTGCTGCGTAAGTTTCATTGGCGTTATCTCATTATTGATGAAGCGCACCGCATCAAGAATGAGAACTCAGTACTCAGCCAGGTGGTGCGCATGTACAATTCTCAGAATCGTCTTTTGATCACCGGTACACCGCTGCAAAATAACTTGCATGAGCTCTGGGCGCTGTTGAATTTTCTGCTCCCTGATGTGTTCAGCTCTTCGGAGGATTTCGACGCCTGGTTTGAGCAAGTAGAGGGAACCACTGAGGAGGACGCCAAGGCAGAAATGGTTCGTCAATTGCATGCCGTTCTTCGGCCGTTTCTCCTGCGTCGCCTCAAGTCAGAAGTAGCGCGAGAGCTGCCGCCGAAAAAGGAGAGAATCGTATTCGTTCGCTTGACGAAAATGCAGCATGAGTTGTATCGGTCCCTGCTTAAGAAAGATGTGGATGCAATTAGCGGGCAAGGCGGCGACCGCGCTCGACTGCTGAACATCCTAATGCAGCTGCGCAAGTGCTGCAATCACCCGTATCTATTCGAAGGCGTTGAAGATCGCACCTTGGATCCGTTTGGTGAGCATGTTGTGCAGAACAGTGCAAAATTGGCGTTGCTAGACAAACTGTTACCTCGCTTGCGCGCTGAGGGGCATCGGGTTTTGATCTTTTCTCAGATGACGCGTATGCTGGACATTTTGGAGGACTACTGCTGTGAGCAGATGCGAGGGTATCCGTACTGCCGTATCGACGGCTCGACGGATAGCGAAACGCGCGAGCGCATGATCGAGGAATTCAACGCAGAAGGAAGCGACAAGTTTATCTTCTTGTTATCGACGCGCGCCGGGGGTCTCGGCATCAATCTGGCCTCAGCTGATACCGTGATTCTGTATGACTCAGACTGGAATCCGCAAGTTGATTTGCAAGCGATGGATCGTGCCCACCGCATTGGACAGAAGCGGCCTGTTACGGTGCTGCGTCTCATTTGTGAGTCAACAGTCGAAGAGCGCATTCTGCGCCGAGCCTTAATGAAGCTCAAGATAGACAACATGGTCATCCAGCAGGGCAGGCTGGTGGAGGGCCAGAAAGCGCTTGCTCGAGGCGAAGTGCTCGACATGATTCGATTCGGTGCAGATTCCTTCTTCCGAGCGGACGCACAAGACTTCAAAGACGAGGACCTGGATGAAATCCTGCAACGCGCCGAAGCAAAGACCAAAGAGGTAACCGAAAGCATGGAAGAAGAGGCTCGGAAACGGAGCCAGCATGGGCTCAACCTCATGGATTTCAAAATGAGCGATGACGTCGGCTCCGTCTACCAATTCGAGGGAAAGGACTGGTCGGCAGAGGCAGCGTCATCGGCTAAGAATTTCTTCTTCCTCGATGTGGGCAAGCGAGAGCGCCGGAACACAATCAAATCCTACGATGAAGCGGCCTACTTCCGCGAAGCACTGTATCACGGCGGTGCCAGCGGCGATGTAGGTAGCACCCAACCACAACCAAAGCAGCGCATGCGCCTGCCGCCCGAACCCAAAGTCTATGACTGGCAATTCTTCAACGTCGATCGCATCATGGAGTTGTACGAGAAAGAGCGCCAAATAATTGATGAATACAATCGAACATGCGAGAATCTGACTGAAGATCAGATGCCGCCGGAGCCGGAGCCTCTTTCGCCGAGCGAACGTGCGGAGCTCGAGCGTCTGCTTCAAGAAGGTTTCAGTAACTGGCGGTATCGCGAGTTCCAGCAGTTTCTGCGGGCTTGTGAGCGCCACGGCCGCCACAACATAGAAGCGATTGCTGCCGATCTCGCACAGGTGAAAACCTTCGACGAAGTTAAGGAGTATGCGGAAGCGTTTTGGAGACTGGGTCCGGACCATATCCGTGACTGGCCACGCCTCCTTGAGCAGATCGAGCAAGGTGAAGCACGTGTGGCCAAGCGGGAAGAGATGGAGCGAGCGCTGCGGAACAAAATAGCACGTTATGCGGATCCATGGAACGAGCTCGAGTTACCCGCTTCTGTCCAAGGTAAGGTGTTCTCCGATGAGGAGGATCGCTTCCTTCTCATTATGGTGAATAACCTCGGTTACGGACGCTGGGAGGAGCTCAAGATGGAAATTCGTCGCAGCTGGCGTTTCCGTTTTGACTGGTTGATCAAATCTCGCTCAGCTGTAGAACTGAAGCGGCGTGTTGACGTCCTACTCCGAGCTATTGAACGGGAGAATGCCGAGTTCGAAAAAGCCGAAGCTGCAGCCGCGAATCGTAAGAAGCACGCCCAGGTTCGTAGCGTACGTCGCGTCAAATCCGAGGCAAGTTCGAGCGAAAAGGAAAGCGCACACAACGACAGCCGCACCACAAAGCGTGCAGCGGCAGGGAAAGCGTCTGAGCAGAAGCCCACGGCAAACGCCAAGCGTAAGGCATCGTCAAGCACCGTGACGACCTTGGACTCCACGTCCAAGCGCTCGAAACGCCCCAACACCGACTCCGTGACCGCGACGAGCGAGAAGCGCTCTACCGGACCCATCGAACGGTACGCTCGTCGCAAAGGCACTACAAAAGCAGCCTGAATAGCTCAGAACGTTTTCCACAGGTTAAGATTGATGCGTGGTACGAGTAGTCTTCACGGAAACGCGCAGTGATCGGCAATCAATGCGTCGATTCCCGTTCCGCTCGGAGAACCAGCCCCGCACATGGTGCTCAGCGTATCCGAGCGATCTGGTGCTGCCTCTATGCTGTGAACTTGTGGCGTCAGACATGGTGCTTAGGCGTTTTATGTCCAACGCAACGACATGGCGACGAATGCGTGTATGGAGCGAGCGTGCCGCTCTCGAGACGCGTTCCTTTCGAGCAGTGCTTCAACGCTGCCGACTACCTTGCCCACGATATCGTTGACGGACGAGGGTTCATGGAACAAGAATGGTTCGCCACCATCAAGGGTAAATGTATCTACCCGCCCGCAGACGCTTACCAATCTTTTTCAACTGGCCGCCTGCTATCGACTTGCGCTTCTTTTTAGACGCTTCGAGGATCAGAGGTTGTCCCACAGAGTTAAATCGCGTCAGCTTCTCGGGTCTCGTGTTCAGCACCGCACATCGACTGATGTGGATGGCGGCGTTAAAGTCCCGGTTGATGAACTCCATGCTTTTGTCGCCTCTGCTTGATCTCATCAATAAAAGGATTCCTGGAACTAGGGCCTTCAGTTCGGGTTGCTGCTCTGTCAGCTTTCGGTGCTTTTCTATCGCCGACGCGCTCCGCGGCTTTTTCTCCATCTCGAGCTTCTGGAGTGCACGCCCCAGCTCATCCCTTGGATTGTTAAAATGAATGCATTTCATTATGCCGTTAGGTAAGGACATCATCAGGGGAAGAAGGAAATCTCGAAGAAAGGCGACACATGCCCCGATGTCACCGAGTGCAGAACGCTTCAGCGAATCAGCCAGTGGAATGATCAATACGTTTCACGATAGAAAGCATTCGTTCTATGAGGTTCAACCGCGGAGTGCACGGAGGAATGAGGGGCAAATCTACTCACATAGATGCGACAAGAGCCCGAACGCAACGGGAATGGTGAAATGTCACGTTGTCGAATAGAAGAACGTCGTCAAACGTCAGGGCGAAATCTTCAAGGATCCGACCAAGTGGTTGGTGCTGTTCTACGAGTCTTCTCTACGAGCGAACCCGAGGCCGCCAAGTGAATCCGCTGCAGCCGCACCAGACGAAGATATCATCGTTCTGATCGAGTTCGATCGTCCATACAACGGGCTCCCTTATCCGCAAACACTCATGTCTATTCGGATCGTTTCGTCAAAAGCGAGTCTCAACGACTGGGAAAAACAAACTGACCTCCCTATGCCTCATACCGATCGCGACGTTACAGGAATGCTGTAATCGTTGCGATTTCGGTGGAAGACGGCCGTGCGTGACCTAGGACTCTATTGCGACTGTTTGCCAGTGTATCCTGGATTCCATGAATACGCTATTCTGAATCATTGACGCCTGTTGCGGCTACGATCGTCGCTTTTGCTTCCCGTCAGGTGATGAACACGTCGGTTTTCTTCCGTTGACCGCAAGCATTCATCGAGAATACCCCTATTTGGAGCAGAGCGCATCTACTTTCTTTCAGTGCTTCTCAACCGTCTGAGTACTGTGGTACGACGGACCTGAATCAGAGAAGCAGTCCTCCTTGCACTATGCAGGAATCAATATATCCTACATGCATTTCGTCTCCGATCTATTCCATACATTGCGTCGTGATTTCGGTCTCCTGCTATGCACTGCAAAACAGCATTCGATTCCACTTTGCGGGGATGAAACGAAATCGAGTTGGAGTACCACAGGAAATCGGCACGTCTCTGGCTCTGAATCGCCGTGCAACAAAGCCGAAATGCAAACTGCTGCCGATGGTACTGACGTGACCACTCATCCGCCAGCGTTGTGTTTCTGTCGATGGACGCTCGGTGTGATGCGCAACATCTGTTCGAGAAACCGGGCTGACGTCCATCTGCTCAAGGCCAGCTTTCGCGATGCCGCCTGGTGCGCACGCCAGCTCCTAGTCGTCCTCCACGGGCACGAGTGACGGCATCCGACCTGGTCTCGTATCCGTAAGAAAAGCCGCTGCGGTCGGGTCATCGACTCGAGAACTTGCGCATCACGAGCGTTTTCAAATCGGGGCATACAACAGCGACGACGACACGCGGTTCACGCGGGAACGCAGAAAAAGGCCCAGGATCTACGAGGACAAGTTTGGTTACTGGAACATGGAGCCAGGACCTGGGACGATGGATGCTTTCCCGATCGCTGATATCAAGGTCGCCATCGGGTATCCGGGGTTCGCATCAACGGTTTGTCGATGAGAGAGACCTCAGGGCGTGTTGAAACAGAACGTCCACATTTCTGTCCTATATGGACATATGCACGCACAGCCATGGAATCGTGTCGTGCACACGCGCAATCCTCGCCCAGATGGACAGGCGATATTCGCAGCAGCCGTGGAGTCCGAGCCTCCACATTTGCTCATCCGATGGAGAGCACCTTTTACAGCTGCCATAGATCCCGTAGATGTCATTTCGATCACGGATGCACGCCCATTGACGCGACGATGGCGACTGCAATCAAAGCGCAACACAAACAGCGCCGATGGACGCGCAAGGCACATCCAGAGGACTGCCGTTCACCCCGACGATACCCCGCAACTGTCGTGCAAACGGTTCCACGTACACGTACCTGCCACTTCTCGGAGACAAACAGAAGTATCATCGATCGAAGCGAGCGCTTCTGATCGCGAACAGCGCCATGTCACCGATACAAGCTTCAACGAGAAGCGCGCACGACCTCTCCCCTCCCGAGATAACCGCACGTTCCGCATCCTATCCAGGCAGCAGGACAGCATCGCTGACAAAAGCGCGCGTTTCACAGGATCGCTGAAGCAACCACCACCACCAGCACCAGCACCAGCACCACCACCACCACCACCACACCAAGCTACGATCTTTACGCCAAAAGGCAGGCAGAGATAAGGAGGCAGGCAGCCGCCTCTCAGCTCTGAACGATGACGCCATTGACGCATGCGATGAGGAGAAACATCCAGATTTGGCGCGCTCCGTATGCATGCAAGGCGCTGCGCTCGCATCCGTCTGGGTAGCGTCATGAGAGGAAGCGCGTGTTCGCTGCAGCCCACTCGAACAGCAGCGGATGCGCTTTATAAGCTAGATAGACGAAAACCAACACCCCAATGTAGGCCGGGCGCAGCATCTCTTGTATTGCGACACGTGGCGACTGCTTCCCTTGCAGCATACTCCAGAAGGGCCAGAGGCTTGTTCGCTCAGCAAACGCGTCCCAAGTTGCGGCACCAAATCGTTGACGGAGTCGACGATCACCGTGCCAAGCGGCTATAAAGTGATGGCCGATGAGTGCACAACTAACCGTAATCGCCATCGAACTCCCTATCCAGGCGCCGTGGGCCAGGCACCAGAGGAACTGGCCCCACAGCTGCGGGTGGCGCGTCACACGCATGATACCCTGCTCGAAGAGGCGGACTGTTGGCCGCTTGATTGCGGATACTTGCGCTAGGTCCAGCGTCGCTGGATACAGAAACAGGAAGGATATGGCGCTTACGACCCAGACCATTTCGTGAAAGAAAGGAAAATGTGCGGGGAGGTCCTGTTGCAACCAACTGAAACTGATGCCGTCACGTCGATGAGCTAGGAAGTAGGCCACGGTTACACCAGCTGTTGGTAGGGACATGAACGCGAAGAGCACGCGGTAGAGACGCTCGCCGAGAAGCTCAGCGGCCCTGGGGCGCAATGCAGCACCACCAGAGTGCAGCACAGCGAACACGGTATACAGAACTAGCATTCTTAAGTGCGTGTCGAGGTTGACCTGGTCATGCCAACTCCAGTAGGTCGGCAGTAACCATCCGAGTCCGAAGAAAGCGCAACCCAGCCACAGTGCAACCTGTGACTCGCGTCGACCTCTTGATGTCTGTTGAGCTGCAGCGGTCTCTGCGGAATGCCCCGAGTCGACGTTGCTCATGCGGCACGGGGACCGGCTCAGAGCGAACAAGAAAGCATTCGCTTCGTAGCGCCTGTAGTGATACGATCCTCGTTTTGCTGCTGCAGGTACTGCTGTTATGCCAGCTCGTGGCGCACAGAGGAGCCAGGATCGCCGTCGACTTGCGGTGAGTCCGACTGGAATAAAGCAGAGCGCCTTTGCTGGCATCTGACCGCTGAGGTGTCGCTTCTGAGGACTCGCCCGGAGGCGCTCCAATGCCTGGGCGCTCCGAACACCCCGGCGCTCAAGCGTGAAACCTGCGCGTACGCTAAACCAAGCGCAAAGAGCGGGGCGAGTTCCGGACCATGACGTCGCCAGAGGTATCAAAGTCGGCGCTTCGCCAGGTCTGCGTTTATGCGCATTCATCCTCCGTAGCACACGGCGGTCTTCGGTACTCATATCCGGATTGCAGCAAAGCGAACCTGGAACGCCCAATATACTTCAGTCTTTTCGGTATGAAACCAATGTAGTGCAACCTATTCAGACTTCGATTTATCTGATCACAGGTTATCGGGTCCGATACAAGTGGTTGGAAAGCGAATTTTTCGCAGCGCTCGCACACAACCCGTCGCTCCAAAGCGTTTCTTCACCGTGTTCTGGGCAGTTCGCGCGAGCGCTGCTCGCTCTCCGGGACCCTGACTCGATACGTGCCGTCTCTTGCGCGCTCTGGACGCTTCTTCTCACGAGAAGCACCGCTGAGGCACGCTGTAAAGCGCAACACGCTAGTGCGAAGCGCTGGAACCGTCACTCTCGAAGCGCCTCCTGAGGGGAAACGCTTTTCGATGCGCGTTCCGCGAGCCTCCTTCGAAAAGATAACGCAATCGAACCTATTCTTCTACTACTCGGGTACCTCGGAAAGCACCGTTCGAGTTCGTCTAGTGTTCCCAAAAGTTGACCCGAGTCCCGCCTCGGGCTCCGCTGGTGAGGCAGCAGGCAGTAGCGGGAACGGCGCGACGCGTTTCGCCGCCCTCGCTGTAGCCAGCTTGCGCCATACATGAAGCCGGCATTACCAGTATCCGCTGAAGCGCTTTCTTTCGTTCAAACTTTCAACTTAGCGAATTCTAATATGTTGCTGGGCTTTGTCACCAGCCCGTGGTGTGGCACAAATACTCGCTGGCAAGGCTTTGGACTGCACAAGAGAGCTTGCAGGGCCTCGTCAGCGCACTGCGTTCAGCGGCGTACCGCAAAGCGCGCTCACTGGCGCTGCGTCGATGCGGCTCCGGTCTCTGAGCGTCCTGATCAAGAGTCATCACAACCAATTTCACAGATTATTCGGTTCTATCGTTATCTAGGTTTGGATCCGTTGGCGATGAGCGCAGCCAAAGTGGCTTACCGTCAGGCCGCGACGTATATGGGGCTTTTGCCCGAGCCGATTCCCTCCTTCAGCGTTGAACGAGAGGATTGCTTCTATGTTCTCTGGGATACGAAGGCAGGCGATATCACAGAGACCGAGTTGGGTGCCTTGCGCTGGCTACTCTCCGAGACCTTTGAGCCGGAGCGCTTCCGAGAGGGTGTACCCTTCTTGAACCAACGCGTACTCGAGTTTGGTCCGCGTCTCAACTTCCAGACAGCGTGGTCGTCGAATGCAGTGAGTATTTGCCAGGCGTGCGGCCTCAGGAACGTGCGAAGAATTGAGCGAAGCCGTCGTTATTTTCTAGAGCCAGAAGTACCATCCAATGCACTCGCTGGGGAAGCGCACCAAATCCTCTCGAGCACGCACTTCCAAGACGCGTTATTCGAACGCCTCCACGATCGTATGACCGAGCAGCTCTATAAGGAGCCTCTTCGCTCTCTGGACACACACATGAAACCCGCGGACGTGTATCGCATTCCGCTGCTGCAAGAAGGCGAAGGCGCCTTGCGACGTGCCAGCGAGGAACTCGGTCTCAGCTTCGATGACTGGGACATCCACTACTACGCCCAGATGTTTCGTGAGCTTGGACGGGATCCAACGAATGTAGAGCTTTACGACATTGCCCAGTCCAACTCGGAGCATTCACGACACTGGCTCTTCCGCGGGATCGTGGTGATCGACGGCCACGAAATGCCGTATTCGCTCATGGACTTGGTACGGGAGCCGCTGCGTCGACATCCCGGCAACTCGGTATTGGCCTTTTGCGATAATGCCTCGACCATAAGAGGCCTCGGTCCGGTGCCCGTCCTGATACCGTCCAGACCCGATGCACCATCACCCTATCTTCTACACGACATGGATTACGATGCCTTGATGACGGCGGAAACACACAACTTTCCGTCGGGGGTTGCGCCTTTCGCTGGTGCCGAAACAGGAGCCGGAGGTCGCATTCGTGATACCGCTGCCACTGGGAGAGGCTCCCTGGTTATAGCAGGAACAGCAGGGTACAGCGTGGGAAACCTCCAGATTCCAGGTTATCCGTTGCCTTGGGAAGACGGCTCGTTTGCGTACCCCGAGAACCTGGAATCGCCACTGAACATCTGTATCCAGGCGAGCAACGGAGCCAGCGACTATGGCAACAAGTTCGGCGAGCCGCTCATCCAAGGTTTCTGTCGTTCGTTTGGCCTACGGGTACTGTCCCAGAACCAGCGACGGGAATACGTCAAACCGATCATGTTTAGCGGTGGTGTCGGTATGATGGATCACCAGCACGCCCACAAACAAGCACCAGAGTGCGGCATGCTTGTGGTGAAAGTCGGAGGCCCTGCGTATCGGATCGGCTTGGGAGGTGGCGCTGCCTCCTCGATGCTCCAAGGCGAGAATCAGTCGCACTTGGATTTCGATGCCGTCCAACGTGGTGATGCAGAAATGGAGCAACGAACGTATCGAGTGCTGCGGGCGTGCGTGGAACTCGGACCCAACAACCCGATTGTGAGTTTGCACGATCAAGGTGCCGGTGGTAACTGTAATGTTGTCAAGGAGCTGATCTACCCGCTGGGGGCTCGCATCGATGTCCGACGCGTGATTCTCGGGGATCAGTCGTTGTCGGTGTTGGAAATATGGGTTGCGGAATATCAAGAGCAGTTCGGTTTGTTGCTACGCCCATCATCGCTTCCCTGTTTTGAGAAGCTCTGCGAGCGAGAGAACGTGCCCCTAGCGGTGCTCGGCGAGATAGACGGCAGTGGGCGCATCACGCTCTACGACAGTCTTCGAGACGAAGTAGTGGTCGACCTGGACCTCGAACGCGTTCTCGGCAAGTTGCCTCGCAAAGTGTTTCGCGACTCGCGAGCGTCACGTACCCGCCCGACTCCTCTGGCTCTGCCGTTTCTCAACGCATCGACACTACGGACGGAGTCGCCAGCGGAACTTTTGCGCATACTCGATCGGATGCTGCGTCTCGTGTCGGTCGGGAGCAAGCGATTCCTAACCACCAAAGTGGATCGATCCGTGACCGGTCTGATTGCTCGACAACAAACTGTGGGTCCAGTGCAGCTGCCGCTCGCGGACGTTGCCGTCGTCGCACAGAGTCACTTCAGCACCTACGGAACTGCGATCGCTATCGGGGAGCAATGTGTGAAAGCGCTCATCTCACCGGCAGCGATGGCTCGAATGGCGGTTGCGGAGATGCTCACCAATATGGCTGGAGCGCGGATCAGCGCTTTTACGGATATCAAGTGCGAAGGCAACTGGATGGCCGCGGGCAAGCTACCCGGCGAGCTCGTTGATATGTACGAAGCAGCCGAAGCGCTCAGCGACACGCTCACAACACTCGGTATCGGCATCGATGGTGGCAAGGATAGCGTCAGCATGGCTGCACGGTGCCCGGGCGAGCGTGATCCCGTCCGGGCACCTTTAACGCTCGTCCTCAGCGGCTATGCGCCTGTTCCGGATGTGATGCAGGTCTTGACGCCGGACCTCAAACGTCCCGGTGAAAGCGTCATCATTCTGATTGATCCGAGTCGCGGTGCACGTCGTCTCGGTGGAAGTGCGCTGGCCCAGGTGTATGGGCAGGTCGGTGACTCTTGCCCGGATCTTGATGATCCTGTGCTGCTGCGTCAAGCCTTTGAGGCTGTGCAGATGCTCCAGGATCGCCAGCAGGTGCTTGCGTATCATGATCGTTCCGATGGTGGCTTGTTGGTTGCGCTTCTGGAAATGGCGTTTGCCGGCAACTGCGGCCTTGACCTGCTGGTGGATGCCCAGGACGTTGGCGAGCTTTTCGCCGAAGAGGTTGGGATGCTGGTGGAGATCGCCGCCTCCGATGCGCCCTCGGTGCTGGAGTGGCTACGCTCCCTGGACTCGCGAAGGCCGCTCCCGTGTCGACTGGTTGCCCGAACCCGTCGCGACACGCAGCTGCATTTTCGTGCAGGTGCTGCTGCTGCTGCTGCTGCTGCACTAGAGCGTCAGCCGTTGCTGGATCTGGAAGTACGCTTCGCTGCGCACTTGTCCGCGGATATGCGCGACTTGCGGGCGCTCTGGGAGGAAACGTCCTTCCAACTGGAGGCGCTGCAAGCGAACCCCATTTGCGTGGAGGCCGAACGTCAGGCCTGTTACGATCGCCGGGGCCTCACATACGTCGTCCCGTATACAACCGAGCCAACGAATCTGCAAAACTATCCACGTACACAGCTCTCACCGCCACGAGTAATGATTTTGCGTGAGGAGGGCTCCAATGGCGATCGTGAGATGGCAGCAGCGTTTCAGCTGGCGGGCTTCGAGGTGCACGACGCCACCATGCGCGACATTCTTGCTCGTCGCGTTACTCTCGATGCTTTTCAGGGTATTGCGTTTGTAGGTGGCTTCAGTTTCGCGGATGTCCTCGGTTCAGCGAAAGGCTGGGCGGGTGTCATTCGTTTGCGTTCTGAGGTGGCTGCGCAGTTCGAGCGCTTTCGGCATCGACCGGATACGTTTTCGCTCGGCGTTTGCAACGGTTGTCAGCTGATGGCGCTGCTCGGCTGGGTACCGGGGCGTTTCGTACGAAACGAGTCGGAACGATTTGAGTCACGCTTCAGCTTGGTACGTATTAATCCGGATCATCCATCCATCATGTTACGAGGTATGGAGAACGCAGTTCTTGGTGTATGGGTCTCGCATGGCGAAGGTCGGGCAATCTTCCCGGCTGGTGATCGACCGTCCGTTATCCCCATGCAATATGCGGACGATCTTGGTCGTGCGGTCTCAGTTACCGACAAGAATCGTGGCTACCCGTTCTGTCCGAATGGGAGTGTGGAAGCCGTCGCGGCGGTTGTGAGTGCCGACGGGCGGCACCTGGCCATGATGCCGCATCCGGAACGGACCATACATCTATGGAACTGGGCGCATCTGCCGGAGGATTATCGTCGTAAGTGGAAGGTATCGCCGTGGTTGCGTCTTTTCCAGAACGCGCGACAATGGTGCGAGGAGCTTGCCAGCTGATCGCACCGAGGTACGCTCGAAGGCGGTTCACCTGGTGCGCTTTCGGATGCTACTCGAGGATGCAAACGGAGACGCAACGAGTAGCCCGCTTGTCGCTGCCGCCGCCGCTGCTGCTGCTGCTTCTGCTGGTTGTGGTGGATAGGGTGATGGTCATGGTGCGCACGCGCTTACGTTTCAAACGTTGCTGAGAGCTGCACCCTAAAGAGCGCCGCTGTTGCTACGATCTTCTTGGCTTCGGGGTGTGAGCGTGCAAGCCGCACTGCGTATCGCGATGCGTCCCGCTGGACACCACAGACATCAGGAGGCCGCGAGTCGATATACTTAGTGGTATGACAAAGCCGTTCTTTCTCCGTGCTACGCTCGTACGCGTGCTGCAGCACGAATGCAGATGCTCATGGACGATGCGGGGTAGGGTAAAACCCACGACACCATCAGCATCATCGACAGGAGGTCTGGGTCATGAAAGTTGGGAAACAGGGCGTAGAATGCTGCTGGGCGCTTTCCCGGATGCCGATATTCACCACGCAGCCACGAGAATACCTGGTCGACGTAAATATTCTGTTGATCGGAGAAAACAATACCAGCGTCCTCTGCCCGGCTTGTCGCCGGTATGCACCCATCGAGGAGCGTGTGATTCGGTGGAACGACCCCAGACACCTGAAGCAATGACCCGGGATGAACGCTCGAAGCTTGCCTGGGCCTTGGAAGCGCACTCGTGCCCTGGAGTCAGCATCGATACGAAGAAGAGCGCTGCATTGCCCGACTGATTATGTTGCGGCATTCGCAGCAGACGATGATTCCTGTGCGCTTCGTTGCTTATGGATTATCTGGTTCCTTTTTTCAGTGGTGACATGCTTAGCGAGTGGCAAGGTATGGTCAGCGCTGACTGCACATCACACGGCTGCATTGCCGGATTGGAAATACATCCAAGAGCGGCATGCTCATTCATGTTAGCCGGCTGGAAGAAACGCATGGAACACGCAGACGCGCGTGTGCGTCTCCTGAAACACTGCAGCAAACCGCAGCAGCTTCATGATGATCCAAGAAGCAAGCAAAATACCTGGCATGCTGTTGAGCGCTGAGCGCTCTGACGCACGAAATACCACGTGCTTGGATCGCACACCGAAGGTGTCATGATAAAGCGATGCGTCGTGGGGTATTCACCGAGTTGTCGATTTCTGTGCGAGCAATATCCGGAGCACTTGCTTTTTTCGAATTTATATATAACGATGCGGGGTCGAGTATGCGATACACACGCTTTGTTCATGGATGCTCGCTTGCGGGGCAAGTCATGTTTGGTGTGCGTCGTGCGCACGACGCTGGCGGTTGCTAACCTGTCTGTGTGGCGAGGTATCGTCGCTGTCCGCCAGATACGTGGATCGCGATGCCGTAACGCCCTCGGAAGCACGTTTCGTAGGTGCTCAGCCCTATTGAATGATGATGTATCATGAGCGTTCATGCAGAAAGCACGTTTCGTAGGTGCTCAGTCCTATTGAATGATGCAGTATCATGAGCGTTCGTGCAGAAAGCACGTTTCGTAGGTGCGCAGCCCTATTGAATGATGAAGTATCATGAGCGTTCATGCAGAAAGCACGTTTCGTAGGTGCTCAGCCCTATTGAATGATGCAGTATCATGAGCGTTCATGCAGAAAGCACGTTTCGTAGGTGCTCAGTCCTATTGAATGATGCAGTATCATGAGCGTTCGTGCAGAAAGCACGTTTCGTAGGTGCTCAGTCCTATTGAATGATGCAGTATCATGAGCGTTCGTGCAGTGCCCAGGCTGTCCGTTTCCTGAGTCTCGACGCGACGCAACTGCCGTGCTGGATTGCTGATCCGTTCGACTCTAGTGCCTGGTTCCAGACTTCAAGAATTCCCGCTCTTCACTGATGTTTTGTCATCGAAAGTCGTTACCGATTCAGCCCAGTATCCACTTTGAATACGAAATGATTCCCTCGAATGGTCGCTCTCGATACAAAGTTGCTGGATGCTCCCGGAGCACGGAATATTCCCGGATATGTTGATCGGAGCGCTCTTGTCGTGATGCAGAATGTGCTTATGTGGATGATTGCTGGTGCCAGCACAACATGGCAAGCCTCTCATCATCGATTATCTCCCTGTCTGGCACTCGGTCGGCTCACCGTAGACCACCCGGTGTGTCGGGCTGTGTTCCAATTTCTTTTTCTCCAGCAGTTTCAGCGTGCACTCGAGCGCCTCGCATCTGTACTGCATCATGAACGCATCCATGAGAATCTTCTGGAATCGATTCCTGCATCCGCTCGACGCGCTCTTCGAAGGGCCACTGGTGCAACCGATGTTTGCTATAGAGTGCCCATCGCCAGAAGCTACCAACAACGGTCGACACGACTAGCAGGTCATTTTCTTTTGCAAGTCCTCAAACAAAAAGTGGTGAATGCGCGCTTCTTGCTTCCGTGGAGCGTAAATCGTTGGCGGCTTCAGTTGCGTTTGGCGTGCCCTTGGTCGAGATCGTCCGCAAGAGCCGTTTGGACGCGTATGCACGCTCTCGTAAAATAGAGCGTACAAAGCATCCGCCGCTGCACACTCGGGTGCGTCGAGCAGCGAGCTTATTCCTCATGCCGTCATTCCAAGTGTTGGTATGTGTCCAGGAGTCTGCCATGCGCGAGGTTTGGCGATCACGTGCCCTGGAACAGTTAAGCGGTATCACGTTCCTTCCTCTTGAGGTCTTTGGTTGCGTCTTCGTGATCTAAACGCACAGCAACTGCGACGATGTTCTTAAACTCAAGAAGCCCGCTCACCAGAGAATCTTTCTACCTTGAACGGTAACCAGTGGGTTGCTTTGTGTCACGTATGCCAGTGCTTCCCAAAAAGCGCATGCAGACTGGTATTCCATTGGTCTGCACCATCCTGATAAACTGCTTCCTGTTCCTTGCTGTAACCGAGATACCTTGAACGAACGCCACCAATGCTCTTCACAATAATATCCCTGAGCTTCATGCATGCTCCTAGGGACCAGCCGTCGCTCACTAAGGAGGCGACACCGCACAGCGCAGTACAGAAGTACATACGGTGATGTCATGGACTTGGATCTGAAATGTAGGGACTCAGTTACGGGGATACTTTGGGATGCCTGGGCGCTCGCATATGGAGGCTAGGACCATTTTGCTCTGATTTTGAAGCTTACGATTCAGGTTTAGGTAGCAGGGCAAGATGCAAGGAAGGCAGGCATCACCTGGCAAGTATCCTATGGGTACAGCGTCCGTCGATGCGAGGCTATGAACTACCCGATGCGCGTGGACGGTGAGAAACGACGCTCGCTCTGGTAAAGAGGTCACTTTCGAACTCGCTACCACCTCGAGCTCTTCCGTCGCAACTTGCGCATTATTCGGCTTCATCGCCACCCGAAGAACCCGTTGCAAAACTTCACATTGTTCTTGCCTACGAAGACGAGGCCACCAAGGGCGCAACGCTGACAGCGTGCGCTTCGTGAAGCGCTCGAAATTGACCCGCATCTGTCCTTGGTGTTGATGTTGTTCTTGTACTTTTTCGTATCGTAATTGGAGATACTCCGATTGGCGTCACGATGCGACCATACGACAAGCTATTCAGGGCGACACGAGCACGACTCTACGATGCTATGATCAGGCTGTACTGCATTCCGCGTCCCGCGAGTCAGTTGTGTTGTCGGATGCGGGTTTCGTTGAAGATTTCTCGCGTTATGTGGGTATCATTCAGTTCTGTGTCAGGAAATGCTGCGAATCGTTGTTTGGCGAGCTGTTCCATGGCGAGACAAACTGGGTGAGCCTTCTTCGATCGAGAAGCTACGCGACATGTGATGATGTCATGCATTCCACGTTTAGGAAGATGCTCCCGGTTGATGTGTTTGAATAAGAAGACATTGACAAAGGTTTCAGACTGATCTCCGCAATGCGGCAGGTTCTCCTGTCCTATGCCTCCGCGGTTCGTTTTCATAAGGATCCTCCTCTTCCATCACAAGTGATCCCTTTTTCTCTTTCGCTTGGCGGCGTAGCATAGATATGATCGCTAGACACCATATCGGGTTATTTTTCGAGCGATTCAGACGCACTGGGCGGACAGTGCCACTGAAACCCGCATTTCGTATGCATATATATAGATATGTAGTATACCCTACGAAGCTTGCCGTCACCTTTCCGGTCGCGAGCACGCCCACGGACTGAAGCGCACTTCTGCGGTTCCTCACCTGCTCGGGCAGACGACCGACCCAGCAGAGCAGAGCTCATGAAATTAGAGAAGCAATTGCCCAAGAACTGCGTTACGGATGCAATCAACTCGATGATCGATGCAAGAGCATCAATGGTGCATGTGACAACAGCGAAAACGCTTTCAACTGGATTGAGTCGTAGAGAGTACGCTGGGAAGCTGTGTCGGTTTAACGCCAACCTCAGCTGCATGCTCTTTGACCTCTTCTGCGTGATAGGAAACGATGAAAACCATGAAGAGTTCGGAAGAACTCGGTAATGGGCATTCACGAAGCGGTTCCCGACGAAGATTTTGCCGTTGAACGATCCTAATCGTTGAAGGCTATCTAGGCGACCACACTGGTGATCCGCTAACTGGGCCGCTGTTGTCGGCATGCTCGCGTGCCTCTTCTTCACGAAAAGTGATTTGTTTTCTGTTTGAGTTCTCGCATACAGGTCAACCTTCTCATCCCTGTAAAGTCGTATCGAGTGAGACGAGCATGTATCCCTCTTGCAACAAGCGTTCGTTAGTCTGTACGCATTCAACAGAGTGCTTTTCAGCTTACGACACTCCCCTGTTGAAGCGCGTGTTTTTCCTTCCCGTTTTCGCGTCGCTTCATCACACATCGTGTCTACGGAATGGAAACCTCGCATCTAGGAGCTTCTTTGATGTTACCTATTAGAGCACGTATCGAAAGGAATGCGTTCACCAGGAAACAGTCGTCTACATAGAGTTTGCCCTGCTCTGTTTCCAATGCACGCCGAACACGATAAGCTCCATGAGGGGCGTGGTTCATCTACCTGCTGATCATAGAAGAGATGACGTCGACAAGAAAGCTCGTTGGTCTCCAAGCAAACCGTTATTGCATAGAGTGTCACCGCGAACTTTCTCCACTCTAAAAGATGCATTCCGTAGTTGAATACCTGCGAGAAAGAACAAACGCAAACATCAATGTCTATCTGGCACAGGCATGCCAGAATTCCGGGCCCTCAGCACACCACTTCCTGGTTTTCCTCGTGTTGAGGGATTTCCGCCAGCGTCCTTCTGCGGGGCTTGACGCGACAGCAGAGAGCCGCTTTTCTCGGAGCAGAGTTTGAACGAGAGCGCGTACCTATAGGTTTAGGGTGAACTGGATCATGAACGAACACACAGAGAGCGACACGGCGCGTGCATGCCCTGTTCCAGGAGCACTGGATCCGCCACCACGGGCGACGGCTCCGACCGCCTTCAACGAAACAGCACCAGAGAGCACAGCTTCAGGAACACTAGGGTGGGAAGTTGCCGAGCGGGAAAGCCATCCGATTGGTGAAAGCTCCAGTCGTCGCAAATCTGCAACGCTGAGTGGGTGGTCTCTGATGAACTTGGACGCGCGACATATGCAGTGGCGACGCGAATGCTTACCGCTTCTCTACGATTGGTTTCTATGCTGGCCAATGGTGTGGGTCCTTGGCGGCGTCCAGTGGGGCCCGCGTCTACAGGTGCTACGAGCGTTTCTAGCGGACGACCCGGGAACGGGCACGGCTGGCCCGCTCATAGCAGCGAATGCAACCGAGACAACCGACTCATCCGAGCTTCCAAGCACCAAGCGACGCTCAGCCAAGTCTTTCGGTATTAGACTGGAACCGATTTCCCGACTTGATCAGAGCACTTTTGAACGCCAGGAACTATACTTCAGCGAGCGCACTGGACCTACCGTTCCCGATGCACCGTCCGAGCCGAACACGCTTCTCGTCGCTGAGTGTTGTATCGCGCGGGAGAACTTCATGCGCGCTTCCGACATCGGCAATGCCTGGAATACGGATCTTTATTCGAGTTGTGGCAGCGGGTCCGGCGCTCATGACGTCCCTCTTGCGGAGAGAGCAGCATCAGCTCGACGAGCACGAGAGCATCGCGAGCACACCCTGCGCTGTCGTCTGGAGGAACTGGAAGAGCAAGCACGCGCTGCTAAGGATGCACTGGTAGCAGCGGGTATCCACACGAATCACTCGAGCGAGGACGTATCGGGATCGATGGTGTCCTCAAACGGCGGTGTATGTGCTCAGGCGCGGGCGGTACTGGAAGCCTTCGCCGAGCTCTTGCGCTTGCCCGAGTGCGAGCGTCTGGTGCGGTCGACTTCTGAACAGGTTTATCAGGAGTTGTACGATGCAGTGATTGGTAAATGCGCGTCTGAGAATGCGCTGCAAGCGAGCGTAACTAGTGGGTATTCGCTGGAGGCTCTGCGGACCAAAAGAGCACAGCAAAGCCGCTTCCACAATCCGATGCTTCCGTTCCATACAAGGGTGCCGCACGGCATCTCGATAGCCGTACCGATTGCCAACATGCGTCGGAAAGGGGTGCTACCGTCGACGATGCCGTCACCGGAACTGAACGAGGGTCATCGCGGTCCAGAGACGGAAAGTCTGAGTAGCCAGTCGGGTCCTCTTCGCGACAGCGTTCGCCTCGACTACGACGAATATCTGGGTGAGGTGATCAACTTGACTCCAGAGGAGTTCGATGACAACAATGTTCCGGTGGGGTCGCGTCGTGACGGCCTCAGCGGCATGGGGGGCATTTACGTGGTCAACGAGGATGGAAGTTCCGGCTGTTGGGCTCGTGACTCGAGCGCATTCACGGGGGGTATTGTCGTACGTCGCCGACGTCGAGCAAATGCGTCTAATGCGTTTGGTGCTGCTGCTAGTGCTGCTGGTGCTGCAGCTGCGACTGAGGAGCACTCACAACACGCTCAAGACAACGGGGTTCGAGTCTTCTACGATGAGTTTCGGGTGCGGAAACGACTTATCCATCCGGGGGAAGTCAATCGAATTCGGTACCTGGGGATGACATTCGATCCAAACGTGAATCACGAGGACTGCTTTCCGGCCGATGCTCTCGAGGACGATGTGGAATCGGAACCGGTTCAGACGACACAGTGTGCGCGCTGGATCGTCACCCATACCGATGCACCTGAGCTGATGGTCTGGAATGTGAACGAGCAGGTTCACCGACCCGATAACGACAAGTTACGTCCAAACGTACCTGATCTCGTGCTGGTTGGCCACACATCGGAGGCGCCCTACGCCATCGATACAACCTTTGGCGGGGACGTATTTCCAGACGCTTTTCTGGTGGCTTCAGGCGGCTCCGATCATCAGGTTCTAGTCTGGCGCCTAACATCCGACCTGTTGCTGGAGTCGCGCGAACAGAAACGTGCAACCGTCACCGACACCATCGACGATCTCAGCGGTTCGCTTCATCCGGTAAGGCATGCAGCGCGCTACACAATGAACGTAGCACCGACGCATCGTCTGTTCGGTCATTCGGCAACGGTGGAAGATGTTTGTTTTCATCCAATTAACCCCAGTCTACTGGCATCCTGTGGGGATGACGGGTGCCTGTTGTTGTGGGATTTGCGCGCCCCGCCACGACCTATCGGGGGCGTCCGTCGTGCGCACGCTGGCGACGTGAACTGCCTGGACTGGTCGCGAGATCGTAACGCCCGCTACATGATAACCGGTGGCGAGGACGGTGTTGTACGACTCTGGGATACGCGTGCGATGAGCAGTTGGGCTATTGAGGGCACACTGCATCGAAAGAGCCAACCCGCAGAGCCGCTCTATGAATTCATGGCGGATGATCGGTTTGGTGGTGCTGTGTCCTGTGTTCAGTGGAATCCGCTGGATCCACGCTACTTCCTGTCCGCTGCGGAGACCGAGGTCATTGTCTGGGATACCGAAACAATGGATATTCTGTTCAGGCATGCTGGCCATCGAACTCGAATCCAGGAGGCGTACTGGAATCCGTACATTCCATGGGTAATCATGACGACGAGTGAGGCTGGCGAGAGTGAGGCCGACGGCACACCCAGCATGGTTAGTCTGTGGCGTGTCCTTGATCTCGTCCATATGCACGATGCACAAGTGGCGGCAGAGTTCGATGTGTGGCAGAACACGGTGGCTCAGTCGGTTTAGACGTGCACTGGGGATTGGTAAAGCGATCTGAAATACGCTTGCTTTCGTCCATGAATGCGTAGAACGGGGTGAGCGGTACTGCCTAAGCGCATGAACTTTGCGAAAAGTATTGAGCAAGTACACCTGGAATAAGACCGCATCGGAGGCAAGGTAGTGTGTTCGTGTGCGCGAAGTCGCATTCTTTTCCTACGATGTATTGCGTATACGTAGCGTCCATAGCTCATCCTCAGGCAAGGATGCGTCACTTGTCCTGAACCCCAGCATACCGAAAGCCTCTGGACGGTGTCGGTTGCGGTGTCTCGAATCGGTAGAGAAGCATCGAAAGGCGTCAGGCAGCATGCGTACACATAATCGCGAGCTCTTCCGGTTGCTACGTTCGCTGTACTTGCATCTATTGGGTATTTCTATCCAATGTCAGGCAGCATTGCAGCTCAGTATCGTCATAGCGACTCTACTTGCATCCATTGGGTATTTCTATCCAAGGTCAGGCAGCATTGCAGCTCAGTATCGTCATCTCGACTGTACTTGCATCCATTGGGGGAACCCTATGCGATATACGGCAGCATTGCAGCCCAGTATCGTCATCCCTGGAATATTTGTACATTTCTCCCTTCCGTAGCAGGCGCATTCGCATACGCCCAACACCAGCTCGAGTACGCAAAACCGGACTGCAATCGTGCAGTGGTGCACACCCTTTGAAAGCTTCGCACGCTCTTGAAACAGTCTTGTGTAGCGCTCTGATGCAGAAGGTTCCCAACGTCGAATTCTAGCATCCCGCGTTCCACTAGTCCTTGTAGACTATGCTCCGCTTCGCCAGATACGTCGCTTCCGCTTTCGATAGCGCGTCTCGATAAACATGAAAGCACCCAAGGCAGTGATGATGACGCCTCCGATAAACGTCCCGATCACGATACCGACAATTGCACCTGTTGGCAGACCGTTCCCGAGACTACCAGAAGCGCCGACGTAGTTCTGTATTGGTGAGGTGACTGCCAGAAGCGTTGCGTTCGCATACAATACGCCCAGGCTTCGCAGCGTCTGCTGAAGCATCAGAGCGACGTCAGCTCGCTCCATGGTACTGGCGAGGTCGCGAGACTCCGGGGTGTAAACCTGCAGAACAAGAAATACTGAACCATTCGCATTGCGGACGAGCGATTGGTTCACTTGCACCCCAGCCGCGTCCACAGCGTTCGAGAGCCAGCGCGAAGCATTTGTTGGATACCAGAGAGAGATGTGCTTCCCGTGAATCCCGAGAAGCTCGACAAGCATGTCGCGCAACCGCTGTTGTTGTGACTCCACCAGCACCCGTGGAATACCGCGCACCATGTAAGCCGCCTGCACATGGACGCCAGCGCGGCTACTCGGAACAGGAGTCACAATCGGACAAGTTCGCAATCCACTCGGTTCCATGTGCCGATAGAAGTTGAAAACATATTCTGGTTCGAGTTCGGGGTGGAAGATACGGATCTGGTCCCGGAGGATCAGATCCGGCCGCAGAACACCCTGCTCGAAGATGGGGTTCGGGTCCGTATATTTTGTGGCATCAAACAGATTATCACAGAGAACTGCCGTCCAGTTCCGGGCGTAGGTGTAGTTCTGAAGCACTTGAGCCACCGTCTTCTCGGTCGGCGTTGTGATCGAAAACCCGGTCCAGAACTGCGAGCTATTCGCGCCCAACAAGGTGAGGTTGAGGCCGGTGTCCGGCTTTCCGAGCGCGATTCCGTTGTCAAAACAGTAGGCAAGTTCCTGAGGCAGTTCCTCGTCGTTTTCTCCAAACACATAATAAGCGTTGGCGTCTCGAATGAAGGTTGCTTGGTACTTGGAGCCGAAATAGAAAGTCGAGTCGTAAGCGTAGCCGTACAAAACCGAAGGACGACGCTCTGCGGTCTGCGCTAGACCTTTGGCTTCCTCGTAGCTCCGGACAATATCACGAAACTGTTCAGACGTCTGGGTTGGAATACCAAACAGCAAGCCGAAGAGCTTGACGTATTCCGCTCGACCGAGTGGTGTCGATTCGTAGTCCTCACCAAGGAAGAGAACGGATACATTTTGTTCTGCAGGACGCAGGGTTCCGTTCCGGAGAACTTGTCTCCAGTCAGCGTCCACCTGCGACACAATGAAAACGTCAATGTTCAGGCTGGTGTTCTCCAATAGGCGCTGTAGATGCGTGAGGTTTCCAAAGTCACCGGCACAGGCGTATGTGCCCGGCTCGATGAACTCCTGTGTCGTGGGTGTACAGCCAACAGCGTACGGGGCGCCGCACAGCGACCCTGGAGTGCTGGCATTACAAGCCCAACCATGGATGTATCCTACCTCTGCAAGCGCCTTAAATAAGGTGCCAGTTAAATAGTCTGGTTCCTGGAAAGCGCGAATCGCGTACGGTCGAACAATCCCGTAACCAACATATCCCGCCTGGAGGGTATCGGTGAGCGCCAGTCCGCGGGGAGGAACCGCATGGACTTGCGTGACCATCCCGGTGCTGTTAAAGTCGGGGTGCTCGGTGGTATTGAAGCCACAGCGAACGAAGGCGTGCACTTCCCAGAGTCCGTCTGCGTCGACTTGCATGGCGAGCTGGGCCCACGAGCCATCGCTTGCAGCAGAGTAGTTACGTAGCGTCTGTGCATGGTCAAACGAGAACGATGTGGGAAATACAGCATAACTTGAGGTGTCACAACGATCGAAAACATGTGCACGCGCAGGTGGAACTGTCAGCGTTGCGACGAGGAGGAGCACGAGTACGAACAGCACGCTCCTGTGGGTTTGCAGCGCGGGGCGCAGCTTCGGCTGTCGTTTGCCTCTGCAGTGCGCTTGTGGTCTCTTTTGCTGGGGATTGAGGATCATAAAGTTCGTGTGATCACGCGATCCTGACGTTCGCAGTGTCTCAAGTCCAGATCCTTGTTATAAAGAGCCTCTGGGATCCGAGTGATTCGCAAAGTTCGTCGCAGTGTCCTTCGCGGCGCTGCCGAGTAAAAGGCTGTCAGTGGTGCAACTCCAGTTTCACGTACGCTTTCAGTAATTGCTTTCGGTCTGCTGTGGTTCCTAACGAGCACAGCAAATACCCTTCGCGCGGTTGCACGACAAAACTTAGTCGTTGAGCCAACACCAGCCTCACTCCAGTTTTTACGCGCTTCCTTTACAGTAGCCCTGCTTCCTGAAAATGAATACCCTCAGTACTGCTGTAATACATACGGTAGGCGAAAGGCAGTATCAGTTTCACGGTACTTTTCTTCTCTTGTCTAAGTTGCTCGGCAGCTTCTTCAGGTTCGCAACGTGGCTGCGGCTAACGCAGCGCCACCGCGACGCTCACGGCGCTTACCGACTGCAGCGCTCCTTGTCGCTGGAAGTCTCAACGAAAACGCTTCCTCTTCATTGCGTACAAACTGGTAACGATGCGTGCTTGGAAACTCGAAATACCACCTGGAGCAGATATAAGACAACCACATGCAAAACCTGGTGGAGACGAGGTTTCTCTGGTTGAATTAAACGCATTAGGTGTGTTGTACCAGTACTTCGCACCGAGTGACTACGATAAGAGCGGGACTGAGACTCACGCTCGGTGGCTTCAGTTCCGAAGCGATCACGGTTTCAAGTACGCTGATGTGTTGGAGGTGTCTCCTGAACAGTTACCTGACTTTGAGTCGAAACTTCAGATGTTTTTCGAGGAACACATCCACGCTGATCCAGAGGTTCGCTACGTTACTGCAGGTAGCGGTTATTTCGACGTACGCGATGAGAGCGACTCCTGGATACGAATCGCGGTAGAGCCAGGGGATATGCTGGTATTACCGGCAGGAATTTATCACCGCTTCACAGTGGACAGTAGCAACTACATTCGGGCTGTGCGTCTATTCGCTGACGAGCCGCAATGGGTACCGATCAACCGAACGTCTGCTGAGCGTCATCCAGCACGCTTGGCATATGAGCAGCTATATCCGGAGCGCAGTTTCAGTACGGAACCAGAGCAACAAGCGCTGCGTGTTTGATTGCGGTCAGCTGTGTCGAGTTCCGGGTGTGGCTCGTTCGAGGTGCGCTCCCGTGTCGCTGGCTCAGAGCTATCAGCGGCGTTTGTCGGGCACAGCGCACGATCCCAAGAATGTAGCGCGCTCGGACAGGGGTGCGTCTTTCCGACTGTAACTGGCGAGCCCGCTTTGCCATTTTGTCTTGCGTTGCTGCGGTACGGCTAGCAGGTGACCGCTGCGCGCTCGAGTCTACGAACGCTGCCTGCTCTCTGATGTTGTACGTACGCGACCTTCGGGACGATCAGTGAGGATTCGGCTCCCGCTGGCGCAGAGGAAAGAAGGGAGCACGCCTGGAGTAACCCTGCACATTTCGTGAGCGGTCGTGGTTCCTCTCATCCACGATAATGATGAGGCAATCGCCAAATTTCAAATCGACTTCTCTTTCTTCTGAGAGGGTCTTTCAAGACCTGCACTGATGAGAAGCATGCGATAATTCTGAACGAGATAGAGAGGGATGCATCGGGTGACTTGTTGCAAGTCTGCGAATAGCAAGCTTGCCTGCGTCATCAGTTGAACAGCGACGCGTTTCGCGAAGTTCAAGGTCCTACGATTCCTTGGACGTGCTTGCGCTTACCGGCTACGAGCTGGGGCCCTTGGGGGCGTCTTGGAGCATCGCCAGGTTTCTGTTTGTCTGTGGACAAACCGCTCGCTGTTTTCGGTGCACGTTGTTCCAGGAAGAATCTGTCCAGTCGTCAAGTAATCACCAGAAACACAATTCAGTAGAATTCAGACGCATTGCCACCGGGAAGTGGTAGACTTGGTACACGGGAGCATCCCGTCGCGTACCTTAATGGACTGCTATCCAGTGGGCGCTGCAGGTACAGCGACTGATGCGCCAAAATTAGATGATAGAAGGGCAGTGTTGTCCGAGGAAACGGGCAGATAGAGCGCAGCATCCACAAGACATGCTCTGAGCAAAACCTTCGCCTTTGTGGATAAACTTTGAACGTTTTTGGATGCCTCCGATATCCACCCGTTTCCTCCGATCTAGAGCGTCTTCAGAAGCTTGATTATTGCCTTTAGGGCGTTTCGAAACCTGCGGAGCACGTTTCTACTCGTTTAGACGGCTTGCGTAGCTGAAGCGCAGCCCGCTGCCGAACGTAGGCGTCGGTCAGGACCACTCACCAGGACGTGAACGTAAACCAGGCACTCCGGTCAGAACGGAGGATACGTGCCCCAGTACTGGACGAGCCAAAACATCTTTTGTATCGATCGTACACATGTCACGAGACGGTAACACCGGTTTCGCCCGCCTGTTGACCTAGAAAACTGCAACAATTCGATCGCTTCTCCAATAGAGCATGTCGTACTGCGTATGGTGAGCATGACGCAACAGCGTTCTTGATCGTTATCGAAACGACTAAAATCTGTCAGAGCTGACGTATCAGCCACTGCGGCTACACGGTGTTCTGGAGGATGAGACGCGTTTCTAGTCTACTCAAGGAATCACGAGTAATTTCCCCTGTTCGTATGGACACTGTTAACTGTCTATTCACGTCTGCTCTAATACATACCTTTCGTTGCTCATTACCTATCACCAGACTAAAGAAAATCCTTTCCCTTCTACCGGTCACCAGCGATGCCTTGGCGATGCCTCGAAACGATGAGGACCCGCCCCCGATGAAGAGGCGATTTTCTCCCGTCTCAACGTTCGATCCGGATCTCGGGTTCGCACTTGCCAACCTCAATTTTTGCGCCTGCTTGGTATGCACTATATTAGGGGTCCTGGGCGTTCTCTAGATTGAGGAGGAGGAGGAGCAGCAGCAGCAGCAGCAGCAGCAACGAAGATAGCACTGTTCGAGCTTAGATACATGGAACCAGCACGCCCCGTTCCCCGTTTACGTTCAGTGCACTCGATCGCGGGGCTCCTTCTCGTAGGCACCGTTGCGTCGCTGCTAGCCAAGATCATTTACGGCGTCGAGAGTACAGGTAGAGACGGGCGAATTCGCCCTTTTCGAAAACCGTTGTTTGAGGTCTTTTCCATGTTTCTCGGAATGAGTCTGTGCCGGCTTCTGGAGTGGATCCAGCCGCCGGAGCAGCTACCACCGGCTCTTCTGGCGCAGACGACTAGCAGCGCCTCAGCGGATCCACTGGCGGACGTCCTTGTGCGCTTGCCATCACCATGGTGTGAGCTGCTGCTCAAAGCACACCACTGGCTTGGTGCCCTCACACCAGCAGCTACCCACGTGATTCTGGTACCCGCTGTGCTAGATGCAGCAGCAACCATGCTCATGTGCACAGGTCTCTTATTTGCGCCAGTCTCTGTGTATCAAATGCTCCGCGGTAGCATGCTGGTGTTCTGCGCTATTTTTTCAGTAACCCTATTGCGGCGGCGACTGCACCTGTACAATATCCTTGGTGTTGCGTTGGCTCTCGGGGGAATTACAACCGTCGGACTCGCCTCTGTGGCCGGGGAGGAGGACCTAGAAGCTCGCGGAGCGCTTCTGGTTGGCATCCTGCTCATGATTGCTGGCCAGGCGATGCAGGCACTGCAGGTGGTCGCCGAAGAGCACCTCCTGCAAAACTTGCTGCTGCCGCCCATGCAAGTGGTTTTCTACGAGGGCATCTACGGAGTCGCACTGTGCCTCTGTATCATTTTCCCACTTGCATACATTCTTCCGGGCAACGATTATGGACACCGCTGGGAGGATACGCTGGACTCATTGGTGATGATCGCCCATTCGGGAGTCCTGGTGTTGATCTTGCTCTCTGACGCCACCTCGATGCTGCTATTCAACATGTTCAGTATGAACGTCACCCAGCTGAGCTCTGCACTCTTCCGGACCATGCTTGAAACGCTCCGCACCTTTCTGGTTTGGATGATTGACCTGTGGATCTATTATCGTTGGAGCGATGGCCGCTTCGGTGAGGCCTGGACCCGCTACTCCTGGCTCCAAGTTGTCGGCTTCCTGGTCGTCGTCGCCGGCACCTGGCTCTATAGCCAGCATCCAGTATCCATTGGACCGGAGCCCGCTCCAGAAATGGAGCACTCCCGAGCTTCGACGGAAACAACGCACGCGCTCGCAAAACAGATGTTGCCTGACGAGGAACTTGAACGCCTCCTGGTCGATAGAGACCATGTTCGTTACAGCACAGGCGAGACGACGGCGGCCCCGACGAGTATGTCGCTCTCGCCCGAGGCCGGCGAAAGCGTCGGTGAAGTTGCTGAACGTGAAAGCATGCAGGCAAGGGAGCCTCGACTGCTTCGCGAACGTTTGCGCGCTAGCCCCGCGACGTCACTCTACGGCACGTCACCTGCGTTTTTCATGCACCACGGTGGTACGATTCCAGCTGTCTACGTCGGATCACCTCTACCCTTCGCTACGATAGGATCGCAACGAGAGGCCCGACTCCGGCGAAACAACCTATCCAGAACCGCATCATCGGCTTCAGTCTCCGATGAGGATTCAAATGCGGGCCCATAAATTAGTTTCCGTGGCATGCTTTTCGTTTCAGATATCATCGAGTATGCTTTTCTGGTGTAGGTCTGGATGCGTTTAGCGCAGGAGACGCGCATGGGTCTCCAGTGGTCTCGTTGCCACACTCGACGTTTTCGACGCAAAAACGGGAACGTAACGGGCGTGCTCACAAGGTGCACGGTCTCGGCAGCGGTTGCCGCATGTTTTGGGTTGAGCGTCCCGCCAAATCTGAAGGTGCAGGTGGAGTTCGTTACAACTGGAGATAGAGCCTCACGTAGACCAGAAGTGCGCGCTATATCAGTAGACACAAATACAGTACGTGATCTAGAGCAAAAGATACAGCTGTCGCATGACTTTGGCCAATTCGCAGAGCGGCAGCAGCAGGTCCAGTACCTGGTACAACCACAGTAGTTACAAACGACTCGGATGAGCGTTGCGGTAACAAACCAGATGCACCACTCGCAATGTGTTCAAGCGCTACGCTTCTTGGCAATACTGATGCTTGCCGCGTTCGCTGTACAGCTACAGTCTCGAAAAGTGCTGCAGCGTATCCACAGTGCATCGTTTCGAGCACGGGTTGCGGAGACTTTTTCTAGTCGGCGCTTACTGGCGACGTACCGTCTGTTCGTACCGAGTTCAGCACTCAAAGACGTCGTTGGTGCCAGCTCCATAAAGCTACCACTGGACGAACAACAGCACGTTCGTAGTCTTCGGCTCAAAGATGGTGCTGCGGTAGAGTTGTTCGACGGGAGTGGGCGTCTTGTGCTTGGACGCCTCAGCGACCGTGGACGTAGCGTTAATGCTTTGCAGTTGTTAGCGTCGGAGGCGGATCCAGGGGCTGAAGCTTCCGGGCGAGCAGCGGTCTCAGTGGTGTGCCTGGTCGGGACACCAAAGTCAGCACAGCGTGCGGACTGGATGATCGAGAAGTTAACCGAACTAGGCGTAGTGGCTTATCGACATGTGTCATCGACTCGTGGGGAGATCGATGCAGCGCACGTTCAAAAACGGGCTCTGAACCGGTGGCACCAGGTATCTATCGCTGCCGCCAAACAGAGTCTGCGACGGACGCTCCTGGACGTTGGTGGTCACCACTCGAACCCAGGCTCGGGCTGGCTGACAGGGGTGTGCTCGGAAGCCACGATAGCGTTCGACCACCTGGTCCAGTGGATAGAGAGCACTGCATCCGCGAACCAGGTATTCCTCCTGGCAGCGCCCGCAGCTATGCAGACCCTGATGACGTGGCGAGCAGATGCTTTTCCGCTGCGCACTGCATCCGCTTCATCCATGATGCCGCGACGTGTTGTGTGCATCATTGGACCCGAGGGTGGCCTCACCAGCGACGAGGAAGCAGCGCTTATAGGAGCTGGCTCGATCGGGGTATCGTTGGGACCGCAGCGTCTTCGAACAGAGACGGCTGCCGTGGCGTTTGCTGCAGCGCTGTTAACCCCGTAGCGGATACTGACTGTTCGATCGCACGCAGCGTTTTGAACTGCAAGCCTGTGAGCGAGCTATTCCGTTGATGAACAGTGTTTATGACTGGTCTTTGGTGCTATGCGTCTTATAAAGCGAGTGTTTGCGTACTTTTCAGAAAGCAGTCGCTGCACCGGCCAGAGGCAGTCTCCAAGGAAATAATTCGAGCAGCTGGCATCGTTTATCGCATAAGGAGCCGAACGTATTTTGCTGGCGTATTCATGTGTGCAGACGGAGCGTTGGAGAAGCTGGCGATGGTGCAGATACTCTTTGAACCCCAGTTTCAGAGACAGAGCCGCACAAATGGAGCTTTGGCGAGCTTCGCGGCGGTGTAGTCGTCCTCTGCGGGCCACAGAGAGGTTCAGAGAAAGACACATGCATTCTGCCCGGTGGATTCCTGGACACGTTGGTTTACAGATTTGGAAGGCATAGACCTGCATACGCCGGGAAAACTATCCACACGCTGTAGCAGCACGCTTTCCGGTCGACGTCGACTGGGGTCACGCCGTACGCGGTTTCCGACATGTCGATGCAAATGAACATCGGATTCGTTCTCGACAAGCTCAGACGATCGTGTCCTCGTTGCAGCGGGGCGTTTTCGTGACAAAGATGCAGAGGTGCGTTCGGCAAGACACTCGCAAGTCTCTGAAAAGATCCCTGCCGCACCATTCACGCTTCATGCTTGGATGGCGATCGCGTGTCGTTTGCAGAAGCGCTTGCAGAGTACGGCCTTTTTATGAAAACTCACTGCAGGCGTCTTCCAACAAATCTGATTTGAATCATCCCACGATGGTTTTCCAACGCAAGCACTTGCATCGTTGCGCTCGAAGGCCGGCTACAAAAGCTTGGAGAGCGTTTCTTGGATGCCGGCAAAGCAACGACGGTGAAGCAGAGCGTACAAATTATGCGTTGAGCATTGCTGCGGTATCCCTGGATGATACCTATAAATCTGACCTACCCGCTGGTCTGGCGAGGTCCATCTCTGATCAACATCCAGCACCGACGCGGACGCAAGGTTGCCAGTCGTTGGTCGCTCCAGAGCCGACAGCATCCGCCGCGTCCCGTGACAAGGCCTAGACCTGGTTGTTCACCGTTTCGCCTTCATCAGCATTGTCGGAGTTCTGAGGTCTTCGTGACATGCTCAAGAGACCGCATGGGAAGCACACGATCGCGAGAATAAACATAAGAATAAGCAATACCAACAACAGCGGAACTAGAAGCACCACAAGCAGGATAGCGACGACCAGACCAACTACTGGGAGGCGCAAAATGAAGAGAAGCCAACCAGGTATCCGAACAGCCGGCCCTTGGGCCATACGTGCCTCCCACTCAGTGTAACTCTCCGTCGCCCCCGTGCCCTGTAGGCGATCGCCCAGGTACAAGTCGTACATCTTCCGCTTCACAGGATTAGTAAGCGTTGTATGCGCAATATTGACCTCCTGGAACGCCTCCTTGGCGCGCGGTAAGTTACAGCGGTCCGGGTGCAAAAGTAGCGAGAGCCTCTTATAATTTCTTTTTATTTCATTGACATCTGCACTGGGTCTTACGTGCAGGACCAGATAGTAATTGTTGTTCTCGGATAGGATACGCTGGATTTCTGCTTCCGCGCTCGTGGGGCGCCATTCGCTCCCCTCAACAGAGGCCTTGGCCATAGCCAGACTTTAGCGCTTGAGGTCGCAGCAGCGCCCACACACAGGCGGTTTGCTCCTAGCGTACCGACCGCACGACCCGAGTGACGCTGTGCAAAGCGGCTCTTCGCCCCAGGGGCGCCCCGGGGTGCAGTCGTGGACACGGCGGCACTGCACTGCACTGCACTGCACTGCACTGCACTGCACGAGTAGGACAGGCGTGTCGCGCGCGCCTGCGCCGCCGTCGCTGCTGCGCGCCACGACGTCGTGCGGCGATGCGACTGCGCGCGTTGTCCCGCCGATGCGCGGCGTGTGCCGTACCAGGCCCCGTTCCTGGGCCGGGATTAGTGAACCAGTTCAGAGTGCCTTGGATGTGCCTGTGCTGCCAGTGAACAGCGACTAGAGTCCAGTTCCATTACAAAATCCACAGGATTTCACGAGATCCTGACAAGGATTCCCTCAGGGATGCACGTGGGAATCGCGGTGCCCGGTATCCGTTGCTTGTGCATCGCACGGATTTCTGCGGTCTCCGGCGGGCACGTCGGACTGGAGTCGTCCAAGAGCTCGATGGCCGTCCGCAACAGGGGAAGCGCAATCTGGTACCCTCGAGAAACATCGAGGAACGTGAATCACAATCTAGACGTGCGTTTTGGTACTATGGTTGAATCCTTCTCCAGGCATCTCTCACATGATGTCCATTGCGTGATGCGTGCGCGGATGCGCGCGATCGCAGGGCACGCGATAAAGTTGTATTCGCGCAGCCCTGGGGCTGAGCGCCATCTGTCGAGCTCTGGCAGGTCTAGGCATACACCGCCTGTGCAGTGAACCCAATACCTGCTGGCTGCTGTGAGAACGCTTCGGAATCGTGAGCGAACCCAGCCAGGTGCTCCTACGCCCATGCTCTCTGTATCGTACTCGACAGGTGCACGCGGTATCCAGCGCACGGATGCAGGTTGCAGTACACGCCCACCGCTTTCCATTCTTGGTGCTGTTCATCACGAGGACACATAGAAGTGGAATGCCTTGACGCAGCCCTGTCGGACAGCATGTGCGTCCATATTCTACCCAAGGCGGTCGCATGCGCTCTCCATGGATCATTGCACTTTCGTGACCGGACGCAATGCTCGTCGGCAACGGAGTCTGCGCATGCACGCTCGTCCAGAAACATCGCACAAATAGGGATCGCTGGATCTTGTAAACGACGCTGAAGCTCTCAAAAGGAAAATGCACGCTCATCTCCACGAATTGGCATGAACTGGGCAAGATGAACGCCGCTGCGTGTACGCATGCGTCCGAGTGGCGGTAACAGGGCGCTCGCACCGCAGACACCTTCCATATCGCGATACAAAGGCGTGTGGAGCGCTCCGCCGAACCTGGTGAGCTGCGCGAGCGATTTGCGCAGCGCTTGTCTCCGCTGCAAAGACAAAGAACTCGATTTGGTCTATGACCTCCATGTGTATCTGAACGCACTAGCCTTATGCGAATCGAACGAGGTCCCAGATCATGGCACGCGAATGGCTGGCTGCTCACAAGTCCAGCGCCAAGCACGAATCCCTGTAGCACCATTTCCCGCGCCAGCAGCACCTGAGCAGCAGTTTCACGACTCGGACACCTGCAGATGCCACATCGGTGCTGACGCTACCGTCTAAACTCGAAGTATCCATATGACTGTTCCATTGACTGGAAGCTTGCAATGCTGAAGCTCACAACTCTACCATGCGTCTAAGTCTTCGTTTACGAACTCGTCGGCATGGAGCATAACACACCAACGTGCGCGCACGCGATCCTGAGACGGGATACACGACATGAATGCCGCTCACAGCACGTTGAGAGCAAGTGCGTATTTGGGCATCCCTAGCCTGTATATCAAAGCTCTGTCATACAAAAAAAGGAATGAACGCCGCTCATACCATGTTGAGAGCAAGTGCGCATCCGGGTATCCTTAGTCTGTGTCTCAACGCTCTGTCATACAAAAAAAGGAATGAACGCCGCTCATACCATGTTGAGAGCAAGTGCGCATCCGGGTATCCTTAGTCTGTGTCTCAACGCTCTGTCATACAAAAAAGAATAGACACCGCTCACAACGTTCCAGTGAGTGCCGCCGTTGTCGGGCGCCGAATGCGAACAACCAGCAACCTGATTGGGATCTCCGCACGCCTGCACCTATGACGCTACAATGAGCTGGTGCGTACGAGTGCTCGGGTCAAGCGTCGCTGCTGCTGCTGCTGCTGTTACTAACGCCGCGAAAAAGCAGTTTGCGTAAGCTTTTGGTACGCTGTGGACCAGCGCTCTGCTGTAGAGGCAGTGCGGTAGGCGTTGCTTCGAGCGGCCAGGGGTGCTGTTCGCCCAGACGATCACTGGTAAATATGAGCGGAGACTCGGGTCTCCCAGCGCCAGGTCGTCGAGCAGAGGGGGCACCCATTGGCGATGTAACCGCTCCTCTCCCAAGCGAAGTGAAGCATAGTGAAGGTCAATTCGATGAGAGTCGACTGGCATCCATCATCGCGCGACTGCAGGACTGGGATCAAAGTCTGAGTCGCCTCCGCCGGTTGTGTGCACTGCTAGAGTCCGAGGGCGAACAGGCACGTGGCGAGCTGTGGGCGCTCGCTGCCAGCACCGACTCGTTGGCAAACTCAGTTCGAGCGGATCTTGCGCTGCTGTCAACTGAACAGGAAAAGAGCTTCATGAGGCCGGGCCAAGCTGGAGCCGTGCTCCGTCTCCACAAAGTTCGGCGAGACGTTGAGCGTCTCTCACGAGCACACGCGAACGTCATGGAACTTATTCAAGATTTAGAGAGTGAGGTTTCAGAGTGGGGCATGGATACGCAGCCAGAACTGGAGGTCGTCGACCCACAAATACCAGCTGTAGCGCGGAGCGAGTACCAGCATCAGACAGTTGTCCCGAGTGGGCGCGCAGCGACGCAAACGACGCCAAAGCGGACCTCCCCAGCGACGTCACCGGACCGGGCAGAGCCGTACGGAACCTTTGAAACTGACCAGCGGCGCTCTGCTGCACAGACTGTACAAGTCGCAGCGGAATCGGAAGAGGCCCAGCTGCAAGCCCGCTATGATGCCCAGTATGCAGTGCACGACATGCAAGAGCGGCAAACGCTCCTTCAACGCATCCAGAACAGCGTGCAGCAGGCGCACGCTATTTTTCTGGAGCTCGCATCTATGACGGAAGCGCAACAACAGCCTTTAGACGATATCGAAGCGCGGACGCAACGCGTGCGATGCGAACAGGAGAGTACCGCTGAAGAATGGGCACGATTTGCCCGTCGACGCCGCACCCGACGTCGGTTTTGCTTCTGGTTCTCCATATGGATGACGCTGGTACTTCTGTTTACCATTTATGTGTTGTTCCACTGACGCATATGCGCATGCAGCCACTGAAGCAGGCCCTGTTGGGCTCAGATGATCTGAGTCATTCGGAACTGCAATGGCCTCCGAGCGAACGCACCTCCCTGTCGGACGGCTTTGAGCGGCGCGCATGCGGCAACAGCTGCAAGTGTTCTCGGATGGCATGCTGCTGCTTGTGACGTCTAGCGGCGGGCAGTAGTGCCAGTCTAGTACTTTTGTGTAGGTCGACGGCTGCCGCAGACTCATGAAGCTGTGTGACCCAAGTCACGATTTGTAACGGATACTGGACAGCGCACTCCAGGCGGCCACCGAATCTCCGCAAAGTAGTCAGGACGACGGGACGTACAGTGCTGTGTGGCTGGAAGCGTTACGGCAACTGCAGTGCCCGAAGTCGTGCACTCAGATCGGCTTGCTCCTGTTGCAATCGTTTCCTCTCCTGGGCCTGAGCGAGGTCACGTTGTAAAAGTGGTAAAGTAGGGGCCGTTCCCAGCGCATGACTTAGCTCGAGGTTGTTCTCCTCTGCCGTTTGTCGAATAAGAAGAGCGACCTCATCCTCCTCGGGTGTCTGACTCGCAACCCCGGCGCTTACACGATCAAGTCCACTATTTATGAGAACGTCGCGAACCTGGACGTCGTCCAAGCGATTCTCCAGGAGCTGAAGCGAACTCTCCAAGCGCTCCACGTCAAGCACGCGAATAGCGCTATCCATGTCGGAGGCGAGAAGGCCCATTTCAGAGCCAATCTGGCCCAAGTCGCGCGCTGCTTTGAGACGTCCCACGACTGCGTCTAGACGAGCCGCCAGTCGCAGATAGGTCGTGCGCTCTCTCGCTTTGCGAACAGCGCTCTCTGCAGAGACCACGCTCATCTCCGCGTTTCCCGACTTGAGCGCTGCCTTGAGCTGCTCCACGTACCGCTCTCTCTCGCGTTGGCAACGGTTTGCTTGACGTCGCAAGTGTTTTTCCAAGAGAAGCAGCTTGAAAATATGCTCTTGGTATCTTTTTGAGGACGACTGGGCGAGTCCCATGTTTTAGGAAACAACCAAGAAAAGTTGCAGGAGAAACAAATGAGCGCACACGTGTGCTGTCTCCGAACACCGCTCCGGTACCAGCCCCATCGTTTGCGAACGGCCGCCTCTGGACAGCAGCGGCAACGGACAGCAGCGGCTAGATGGAGCGCTAAGAATCGGCCTTAACTGAGCGCGTTGATTTTTTCGATGACAAAACGTTTCACATGGGCCATGGATCTCATATCGCGGGACGGATCATGGTAATCAAAAAACGTGTATCATACTGCCACACGCTACCTCCGAGTCCCATTACTTATACTTCCCTCGGATATACTGATGGTTTCGTATGTTCTATCGATCGCCGATTACCTGCCGTGAGCACCCGCCGTAGCGCGTATACCACCGATACGGATGCTGCACGGAGACAGAACGGCGTTGCGATACCACTGAGGGCGTCGGATCGATGTGTTTTTATAGGACATGGAATCGGAATCCCTTGCCATTCTGGGAGCTTGCCGCAGCGGGGAGCGATATACCAGAAGACCACCGCGACCAGGGCGACGCTAAGACGCAGCATACCCACTCCTTGTTCCAGAAGAAACTGCGTTGTGGACGAGTTGCTCGGGTTTCGCTAAAGCAACAGCCAATGGGGCGATCATGCAACACAGGCCCGATAGACTCGTCCGGCTCGCGGGACCTTCCGCCCCGGGGGTAAACTATCGGCAATAAAGAAAGCCTTCCCCATTTTAACTGTTATCGCACAGGGGGAAGCAATCGTAATTTCGTTGCCAGTTAACGATTCGTTTCTGTTCCTTGTTCTATGCGGTGCGGTTGAGCAGCGCACCTGGAGATCTGGCGGTCACGAGATCGCGAAAAATATCGCACCTACCGCTTCAACCTTAGTCGATACGAGGGTGACCAGGATATTTACACCTACGGGGCCGTGAAGTACCTCACGAATCTGAAGAACCATTTGACGATGAACCTTGAATGTTTCATGATACGCGCCGTGTTTGCGCTTTACGCGGGTATCTCTTGCAAGGGGATATGGGCGATTATCAATGGCATCACGAACGGTCGCAGGTATGAAGATGAGGTCGCATTCGTGGACATGAGGGTATCAAACGGCAGCACGAATGAAGCTTCTGTGATCCGTGCGGTTATACAAGAGCACCGTGCGGTACTGGGGTTGGCGAATCCAACAGACAAGATATCAGCGTTGAAAAAAAGATAAGGAAAGATACTATCGCCTCGTCCTGCGCTATTTTGTGTTTCTGGACCGAGAACTCGAACGCAAGGCACAGGTGGAGCTAAGTGAGGAAAAAAATGAAGAGTGGGAGAGACGGAAGGCTGCGCTTCTGGGGAAGCGCTTCAACGTGGTTCCAATGTGCAACATCAAGTCACATTTTATGACTATCGGCTCCGGTGTCCTCTACGGCATCATGAGGGAGATCAGTCCCGAGTTTGATGTTAGCAGGGAGGAGTTCTCCGGTGAAGTCCGGGAGACGTACTGGAAAAATATCTTCAATTTCAAACGTCTCAAAATGAGTAAACAAAAGGTATTCACTGGAATGATCGAAACCGATGGGTAGCCATATGTGTACACTATCGGCGATTGAAGGCAGATCGTCCAGTTCCGCCCTCAGCTGCGCCCGTGACGAAGGATGCAGAAAACAAAGAGGCGGATTCTGCGACGCAGGAGGTCGAGGATTACGACCTTGTCGTTGACGCGGGGAAGGATGATGATGAGAAGAATGCGGATCCTGTGATGCAGAAAGTGCAGGATAACGACTTTGTCGTTGGCGCGGACCCTGGGAATACGAATATCATGAACATTGCAGTACCCAGGCGTGGGGAAGATGGTACTGACGGTAATTTACGTCAGAAAGACATGCGTTTTTTCAGGTTCTCGAGAGCGAGATACTATCGGGAATCGGGAATCATGAATGCGAGGAAACAATTCGAGATATGGAATGCAGGAGTGAAGGATCACCTGGAAGCGATGAGCGAGGTGACTAGCCGAGGAGAGGACTTTAAAGCTTTTCGGAAATTCATAGAAGTTCGCATGGCGCACTGGGATGCGCTATGAGAGGAGTATACCAAGCCCCGGTGGGCTCGTCTGCGTATGAATCTGTACTCTGGGAGGCAGCGGGCATTTGCCAACTTTTCCAATGAGTTGAGTGCCCTGAAGGACGACGAGGGTCAGAGGCTCGTTGTAGCATACGGAGCAGGGCACTGGAAGACCCAAAAAGGGACTACGGCAGCTCCAACAACAAGAACGTACAAAGAGTGTGCGCAGCGTTTGGTTACAGTATCGATCGTTGAGTTCCGAACGTCCTATACACACCATGAGCTAGGGTGTATACTTCAGAAGGTGGAGATGGAAAAGTGCCAGAGGAGCCCTGAGGATATGAAAAAGTACGGACCGCTGACGGAGGAGCAAATGGAAAGGAGAGCGAAATTTCGTGGACTACTTGCATTAGTGAGTACAACCACCAACGGCACGAAACGTACGGATTTTGTGAACCGAGACTTTAACGCCGCTGTCAATAAAAGGAGATGTGCGGTGCTGGAAAGTAGACCTTCAGAGCTGACAAGAGAGAACTTTGTTGGACAATCTCGAAAATATGAACTATACGAGAAAAAATTGGAAGCAGTAGTGGGTGGCCGGTCCAAAAAGACCGGGAGGCGACTGCACCTCGGGAAGCGTCTTGTCTAGGGCGGGCTTCTCGCCACTACTGTACACCGGGCGCGACTCGTGCGGAACGCTCACTCACTCTCTCTGGAACCTGTATGGTTCATGCGACCAAAGGGTACCTGGTGCGCTGTGATGTACCGATGAAACAACTGCTGCTTCACTTGGATCGAGAAGAACACTTCATCATCTGTGATCTCGATGAAAAACACCTTTTCGTGAAGGAGGACGCGTTGTCGCTGATCCAGCAGAGCGTGGAAGCGCTCTACGATGAAGTATACTATGGGCCCCAAGAGCCCGGACCCCGACGGCAGCGGGCAGGCGCTTCTACTGGAACCGGAACGCAAGAGTCGCTAGACTAGAAGCGCGGCCCCTGTTGGACGAACGAGGCTCCTCGGCAGCGAAGCACGCGTTGTCGCAACGAGCCGTAAGACTTTTCGTGGGACACCAGTCAGGTGAAGTATGCGCAGCGCCAGTGCCCCCAAACCAGCGCCTAGTTATGAGCCCGCAGCACTGCATAGCCTGCGAGCATTCAATCAATGGACGCAGGGTCTTAGTTTTGAGCTCGTCTTCCCTGAGCCTTGGAACGGACTAGGGCGCCGACCTGCGGTCGCCTCGAAGAGACAGCCACCTGGCCAATCGGTAGAGATGGTGGATTCCCCATATACTCGCATACGTTGAACGCAGTTGTAGTCGCTAGGACTGCTTCGAATGGAGCGCAACTGGGTTCATTTTCAGCTGAGCGCCCAACAACTCAGATGTTAGCGCGGTACGCTCTGCCTCATACGGAGACGGGACGGAGACGCGGAGCAGGCGTAACATGCCGACGACAGCCCAGAGACGACTCCGTAGATTGCGCTTCGAAGACTCGCTCCAGAGAGAAGATTGCCCATAGATTGCCTGTTGAATTCGAGCGCTTTCTCGAGTGCATGCGCACAGGTCCATTCGCTGTAAAGCCACTGCTGCATGGCAGAAAACGCGGAATCGCCTCCGAGACTGGGCACAGCGATCCTTCAGCTGGACGGAGGTCGCCGCGCTGGTTCCCATCCTACTACTTCCACTGCTGCCACCGTGGGCATCATCTTGCGCATTGGATATCGTGGGTAGTGCTGCGGTTATCTGTGCAAAACCCGAATCCGCTGGTGCCGCAGCGGACTGCGGTTCGTTGCCCATTGGAGCATCGCCCAGCCGATAGTTGGTGCCGGCTTGGTAGCGTCTCAAGTTCCGTTGCATGAGCTGGTGGCAAAGTGCTTGCCACAGGCGACCCGGTTGATGAACCCATGAGACTGGGCACAAGCGAGTCAGGAAACCTATAGGCAGCTCGAGGCCGGCAATCAGGAGACCTGCACCCCACTGAGCGCCCGACAGATTCACGATGCCGACTGACTGGCCAACCGCAGTGCGACCGAGCACCTCCACAAGGACAACCTGTATGACAGCGGAACCGAAAACAATGCATAGGAAGAGACGTGCGCGACCGATACCTTCGAAAACATGCCGTTCGGCAATGCGTCGACTGTTCAGCTCTGATACAAGTTGCAGGAATACAAATGTGTTAAAGATAAATCCATTTCGCTGTAGCGTCTGACCACCGCAAGGATCCGAAGACGTAGAAACCGCGTAACAAGGAATATGGAACAATGGAACCGTCACGAATAACAACGTTATCATCACCGCAAGTTGATACAGCGCGATGCCGAGCATGTTCCGCACCATGGCGGGCGTTATGAGCGGCGCGTTCCGGCCTTGTGGTGGCTGCTGCATGAGTGCGCTACGTGGTGCCTCTGTGGCCAGGGCGAGCGCTCCAAATGAATCCATCACTACATTGACCCATAGAAGGGGCACTGTGGACAGCGGTAGCGTCATGCCGGCACACGCGCTGAACAGGTCGAGCGTCACCGCAACAATATTCACAGTCAGCTGAAACTGTAAAAATTTGCGAATGTTCTCCAACACATTCCGACCCCAGAGTACCGCAGCAACAATAGACCCGAGTCGATCGTCCAACAGCACCACATCAGCAGCCTCTTTCGCGAGCTCTGTACCAGACACACCCATTCCGAAGCCTATATCGGCTTCACGCAGGGCAGGCGCGTCGTTGCTTCCGTCCCCGGTTACCGCCACGACTTGTTCGAGCGCTCGAAAAAGTTGCACCAATTCGAGCTTATCTGCCGGGGTTGCACGTGCGAGCACGCGCATTCGCATCGAAACATTTTGCTGAACGGCACGAGGTAGTTGGCGAAATGCGGCCGCATCCCATACCAGCTGCACTGGGGAGGATCCCGGCTCTAGCAGCTCTGCCGCCTGTGCAATCTGCGTCGCCGTTTGCACACTATCTCCAGTGACCATACGAACGAAGACACCGGCCTGTTGCAGTGCCCGCACCGACGCGGCGGTATCGGGTCGTAGCGGATCGCTCATTCCGAAAATGCCCAGCAGAATCAATTCCGTTTCAGGCGGTTCGTTCACACCCGGGAGGTTCCCTGTCTCTGCCGGTTGCTGTTGGTCCCAGAACGCAACCAGGAGCATTCTGAGTCCCTGCTCCGCAAAAGCTTCCATCGCACTGCGGTACGCGTTGCGCTTGGACCAACTCATTCGCGTCAATGCTCCGGTACGGCAATTCATTTCGAGGACACAACGCTCGAGCAGCTGATCGGGGGCTCCTTTCACGTGCAAGCGTTCCAAACGACCGTCTGGTGCGAGCTGCTCAATGCTGCACATTTGCTTGCGAGTGCTGTTGAAGAGGTAGACACGACGGAGCGAGGAAGCGGCGCGCAGCTCCCGATACGAAATTCCCATGCGATGCAGCAGCTCCAAGAGCGCACATTCCGTGCGGTTGCCAATGTACTCCACAGTGCCATTCTGTTGATCACGCAAGTCAGCTTGGCTATTGATGGCGATACAACTAGCTAACAAGCGAAGATAGATGGGTGAAATGGTGCGCCGCTGCAGCAGATCGCTCAGCGAGCCCGCCGGTAGCGCAGCCTCCGTTACTCGGAGCTGATTCCAAGTCATTGTACCAGTTTTGTCAATGTTGAGCTGCGTTGCAGAGCCCATCGTTTCGCAGGCTTCCAGACGACGCACCAGTATGTTCTCTTTCATCATTTGACGCATGGCAAAGGCCAGACTCAGCACGACGGCAAGCGGGAGTCCCTCGGGGATGGCGACAACCGCGATCGCTATCGCGGCAGTGATACTCTCCGTGAGTTTCATAATAGGCCATGAGCCGCTCCGAATGGAATCTACCAACCAGCGAATAAAGAGCACGCCAAACACGAGGAACGCTAGACCCAGTCCAATGTAACCGATGGAGCGGGCGAGACGGTTCAGTCGAACCTGGAGTGGCGTCTGTGGTGGCGTTGGGCGCAGGCTTGTCAACAGCTGGCCCCAGACTGAGTTCATGCCCACTGCAACAGTGAGCATGGTACCGAATCCACTCGTAACGATGGTTCCCGATAGCACGAAAATGTCCGCTTCTTCATGTACCGATGGTGGAGCAGGCGATACGTCGTCGCCATCTGCATGCAGCTGTATAGTAGCAGTCGTCTTAGCAGCATTACTTGCCGCGGCGGCGGCGGCAGCAGCAGCAGGCCTATCGAATGCACCTGTCTTGGACACTGGGACACTTTCCCCGGTCAAGGTGGATTCATCACAGGCGAAATCAGTTCCCTGTAAAAGGATCCCATCCGCGGGTACCTTGTCGCCAGCGGAAAGCTTGATGAGGTCGCCAACGAGAACCCCAGGGGCATCCACAAGACGCACTTCGCCTCCGCGGAGGATTCTTACGGGGAACGCGTCCTTCACCGCATTAAGGGACCGGAAGCGGCGCTCTCGCTGCAATGCAATCGTCGCATCAAGGCAGACAACCAGTACAACAACCACGAGGATAGCACACCCATCCAGATATCCGTAGCGGGTACGTTCTGACGGCAGCGCCAGGCCCAGCACCAAACTGATCAGCGCGGCACCAGTCAGCAACACGAGGGTGACGTCGTTCCAGGCCGCGAAAACGAGTCGCAGAAAACTCGGTGGAGGTGCGTACTTTAGAAGATTCGCCCCAAAGTACTGCTGGCGAGCCACAACGCTCTCTGGATCGATACCTCGCTGCAGGTCGACTCGGAGCCGACGGGCGAGCTGCGTAACACCACCAAGCGCCTCCAAGTCGCGCAACGTACGGTGCTTGGTGAGCGGCACAAGCTCGCTCACCGTAATACGGAAGAATGCTTCGTCTTCTCTCTCGTTGCCGCGTTCAAGGTCAGCGTTGGTGACGTCAAACTGCTCCATTCTCTTCTCGAGGTCTTTGCACAAGCGGCTTCGTTGCTGTCCACGGAACGGTGCGTTGTTCGCTCCAAAAACGTCAGCTGGGTGCGCCGTGCAGCCGCAGACCCTTATGGACAGCGCCGTTGGACTGAACGTCTCAGTTTTTCAGCTGAAACTGACGTGGAAGGCGGCCTTTCTTATCCGTTATGTGATCGGGTCTTTGAAAAGCACGGCACTCTATGACGCCTTCCATGTCTGCCACCAGAGCGACTACATCATGACATTATTATGGTGCTGGCTTCGAAACTGTGCTTCCGGGGTTGAACTTTCGATTATGGCACGTGCATGGAAATCGTTGGATGCATCAGTCGCAAACGCGAGAGATGTATAGACTTCCTGGTAATTTACGGCGACGCGTTACACGTGTATCGTATAAAAACGGAACGCTGAACTGTTTGCTCTGTTCACGGGTTTCATGGGTTTCCGAGCTTCTTCGTAGATATGCGTCCACGACATGCCAAATGCGGGTATAAGGACGTTGGGATTTATACGCAGTTTCACGATTCTCGGTCGACGAGTTCGGAGTGGATCCTTTGACGCTTTGCCTCTGGCATTCGTTACGTCAGCAGAGTCAAGGTGATTGGCGGCGGCATTGAAAAACGGTTCATAAAATAACCGATATCTTTACCCAGTGCATGCGCACAAGCTTCTACTCTCATTCTATCCATGTGTGTTGGATGCACAAATCACAGATTCTTCAAGTCTTCGATCGTTCTGTTTCAAGGCAACTCGTGGGCGCAGCAACTCGAGCCGCTGGATTGTCGACGTAAAGTACCCGACGGAGTCACTTGACGACTTGTTCACAGGTTCATGCTGAAAGTTCACTGCGCGTCTTACGTCAAATAGCAATCGATTCCGTTCGAAATACAAGTCCTCATCTTTTTCAACAATCGACGAAATGACATTCGACACGAACAACGCATTCCCTCTCATGGGGTAAGCTCCAACTGGATCCTGCTTCTTTCGTTTGTAAGAAAAAGGGACTTGAACTCGGACTTGAGTCATTGCAGCGATCGCTTTCCAGAGGAGAGCCCGCGGCACCGCTTGGTACGAAGAGAGCGTCGACGGATCGAGGCGTTCGGCTTGTTCTCAACCAGGATAGATTTCCTTCCAGGTCTCGTCTCATCATAGAGACCGTTCAGCTCCGCAAATCTTCTATCGATTCGTGTAGCGTGCGCTTGCCTGTGCCGCATCTCGAGAACGTACCATGGAAATCGCCCAAATGAATCTCTTTTTCGTAGGATACGGCACCGGGTACGGAAACCGTGCAGGGCATCGAGGCGAGCATGCTTTACCCGTCAACGGCATGTACCGAGCGACGAATCACGCGTCCACTTGCCACTGGGCGGTGCCCTGACTAGATGTAGTGGCATGGAACGGGCCACACCCGACCACAATGAAGCGTCACCGCCGCGAAGGGTGCACCTAATATATCTCCAAATGAGATGGAAGTGGCACGCGATGTGAAGATCACAACGTTCGCTCGTGTCGATGAAATGCGACACCAACAACCGGAAGCGGCGAAACCGCGTCTTGGACGCCCGCATCAACATCCATCGACTGCTGGCGATGGAGCTAGAGCAAGAGACTGGCGTATGCAAAGCCGGAGATGAGACAGAGAGAGGAATTCGAAGCAATGGCCGAAAATGCCCGCAAACGTCCGTGTTAATGACATTGCCACGAGGCCGAAGCTTTAGCATGTACGCCCGTCGCTGACGACCAGTGCCATTTTCGTCGGGAATAGGTGTAGGAGCCAAAACAGAGAACTGAGTTCCCCGCGCACACGCCCCAACATCCAAATCGTTCCAGAACGGCATTCTGTTCAGAAATCGAGTCTTGATCAGTCTGGCGACCACGGCGATTGCAAGCCTATCACGAACAGCGTTTAGAGCGAGGTCGGCCTCATCGTGCTGTGGCGGGTTTGGCTCGCAGCCTGCTCAAAAACCAGTGACGAGAAACGATGCAAAGCACGAGCGAAACTGCTTCAAACACTCCGCGTTTTCTAGTAGGTGTGCGCCCACTCCCATTCTCCCAGCATTCGATGCTGTTTCTCGGCTTCGTTTGAGGCGAGTTTCCGTTGAACGAGCTTGTGCAACGTCACCAAGTACTCGATATAGCTTGGTGCGTAGCTCATGCGGTCCTCAATAAGCAGTTGCATAAAAGTCTGCTCAGCTGGCGAACGCTGACTGACCATATCCGGTGACAACAGACCGGGAAACAGAGCATAGAGTCGTTCCATAACTGGCACCGGCAGACCGGCAAGGCCCGCGTACACACCCGGCACGGACTGTTGCTGGTCGGGGTTCACGAATTCACCAATCCAGAGCAAGCAATGCCAACCATCGAGCAGCAGCCACGCGCTGTCTGGCCCGAGACGTTCACTCGTGAGCGCTTGCAGAGGCGGGAGCTTTGCTGCTCCGTCGGGAGCCGCTGCGAGCTGAGCGTCGGTCTCGCTGGTTGCAGCACTTGGCGGAGCGGCTATCGCTCTGGGGCCTGCGGGCGAGTTCCACGACACCAGCGAAGGACTCGGCACGCCAGTCGCTTCCCGCGACACCACCCCGGTACCAGGTATCGGAGTGCCGACCATTGGATCCAGGACGGTGCTGTTCAGGGCATCGAACATCAGCGGGTGCATGGCAGCCTGCATCGACAAAAGCGAACTCGCCATGAACTGATGCAAGCGATATGCACGCTCATCAGGAGCAACCTGCTCCGCGCGAAATGCTGCACTCTTCAGCAGGCCCAGTGTGTAAATAGGTCCCAGTTTCAGAGCTTCTGGTAATATCAGCTGCCCAGGACTCGATCGTGATGCACAATACCGGCGATACACAAAAAGCATATCCACAAGTTGTTCCGTGAGGTGATCACGCAGCTTCGGTAGCAATCCACCAGCCTGAACGCGAGCGGCAGCACTGCGTGCGAGCCACCCCATCAGACACGTCACATCCAGCGTTCGAAAAAGCTGCCCCAGCAGCGTGGTGCACGGAGCGGCGAGCGTATGCACACGCACGCGACGTGTCCGATCACCGGGATGCGTGAACAGCACCGCCACCTGCACGCACACGCATGGCGATACGGCGCTGTCTGCCGCAGTCGATGCATGCGCTTCCGCAGCGCTCGCCTCAGCGTCATCGCCAGTGCCAGAACGCTGATGCAGAAGCGGATGCGTAACGATACCCTCGGAGAGATCGTGACGGATGGCAACATACAGGTTGGTGCTCGTGCTCATGACCGGTATGTAGATATCGGGTCTGTCGGTACCTGGTGGCCGGAAACTTCCCAGATGCTCGCCCGTGGTGATGCCCGGCGAGCAGCGTACCCGCAGGACTGCCTCCAGGGCACGCACGGCGCGAATGGCATGGATCAGATCACGCTGGAGGCCTGCTACATCGCGGCCCTGTTGGTAATAGAAGAGCTTGCCTCCGCAGTGCTCGGTGAGCGTTCGTAGTGTAGCGAGATCGAAATACGGGAGCGGACGAGGAGTCGCTGTACCCGGGAACATGCCCGGGTGGAGGAAGAGATCCAGTGTGATTTGGGCATCTGCGAGACGCTTGCCTAATGCCGCAAAAGCGTCGTTCGCAGGTTGTAACAGCCAGCGCTCTCGGTCCATGCTGGATTTCCATTTTTGGTGGCTGCTGCGAGTGTCGAGCTCCAGCCACCGATTCCGAAGGGCCAAGCCTGCACGATGCGGGCCTAGGGATAACCCACTGGAGATGGCGAGGATTTTACCGCCGCCGATCGACGGGTCCTCGAGCAGCTCCGCTGCAGCAAGCACACCGGCAAAGATATGTGAACCGGGGCTCTCCGACTCAGCAGTTGTGTACCAGTCCGTGCGCTGGATATATTCAGCGATGGCTGGCCAGTACTCAAGGTCCGGTGACTGCAAAAGTTGCGTCGGAGGCACCGGCAAGAATGGTTCCTGTATGTCCGGAAGGATGATTTCCTGGACAGATCCAGAAGGCTGGATCGGAAACAGGTGCAAGCAGCCAGCGCTCGTGACAATAAGTGCTAGTCGTGCTCGGTGGAGCGCCAGACTCTCCGCGAGCAGCTCGCGGAAGGCTGCGTAGGGCAGCAGGGAACCGAGGCTTGGTGCGTCCGCGACCAAGACGAAAACTGGTTCACTGGTCCGTCCCTGATGACCATAGACCTCCTCCGGGACGATGTACTCGACGGAGCCGTGACTCAGTTCTAATCGATTGGCAAAGTCGACAGGCAACTGAGTGACAGGATCAAGTGGTACGAAACGATCGACGTCGACAGCGTTCAGATGATGACATAGGTTACAGATAAAAGAACGGCCGCTGTCTACATACCGAATCCCGACGTTGAGATACGCCTGGCAGCGAGAGCATCGCACCGGTCCATGCGGTCTTGTATCGATGACTGGTGGGGGTTTTTCGTCTGTAGCGTCGGCAAAAGGCGCGACGTAGACTGCGAGCGGAATACCGCTGGAGCGGGCCAAGTCCGGAGTGCGCGGCACGCTCCCTACAGTCCAACGCACATAGCGTGGTCGTGCGTTGCCTCGATCAATCTGGAAGGTGTCGACGGCTTCACGAAATGATGGCGATAACGAAGGCGTCTCCGCTTGCGTTCCTCGACCGTATTCGTGTCTGCATACGAGCACGGGGCGAGAGCGATCGATGTAGTCTCGGTCGATACCGGCGGGTCGTGGAACATCGCTCGGGCTGAGCTTGGAGGCACCCGACGGTGGACTTGTAGATTGACCTGGTGACGTAAGCGGTTGTTGTCCGCCGTTTGCGGTCCATGGGTCTCTTTGACTTGGGACAGATGAAAAAGCACTCGCGTCTGCGCCAGTTGTCATCCAGCCGTGGACGGTTCCAGCTACACCGCTTCGTGATCGCACTTGATACGAGTTGGATCCCATGGCTTGCGCATTTGCTGCTTGCGGAAACGCCCCAGGGTGTCCAGGATTCCCTGCGACTGGCCACCTCATCGATTGCGCCTGCGGCAGCGAGCTTTGGATGACGGCCGCACCGGGATGCTGGCCGCCAGGGACACCTGCTCCGCGGGGGACGGCGGGCTGCGGACCCCAGTCTCCGCCGGCAGGATGTCGCGAGGTCCCCAGAGCGCTCTGCGCGCCTTGCACTGCAGCTTGCAGTACTTGACTACGCTCTCCCAACACCGGACGAAGGCGGCCAGTTAGCTGCGCATTGGGAGCTGGCGCCGCAGCACGCCCTGCCGAGAAAGACTCCGCTGGCGCGTAGTGGGCTCCCTGTACCATACCAGGTGTCGGACTCTGAACACCCCGCTGCACACCCATAGTTCCTGCCGGTTCATTGGACTGAACAGTGTCCGATGCGGGTCCAGCGCCGGGTTCTCGAGGCCTTGGCCAAGGCGGCCCGGGCGGAGCGTGCATCGTTTCCAGCAGGTTTACACGCAGCGCACCCAAGTGCCGTTACCAAGCAAGTCGCTCCACCACTTTGCGAATGGGCACTTTGACTAGGAGGCGTGCCTCTCGCACAAAGGATGTGCTTCGGAACCAGTTTTTGGCTCGTTTGCAAGCGGGTAGCACCCGAAACTAGAGCGCGTGCACAACAATGCGTTGTCGACCAGGCGAGGGTTCATCGTTCGGCAAGCGGCCTCTGCTGCAGCGCAGGGTGCCCCAATGGTGGTCAAAATGCGAAACTCTGCTTGCATGCAGAATTGGCGCGAATGGATACGCCTTTGATCGAACGGGCGTCGTTTCGCGAAGCACCTCCGGGGGGATATTCGGTGCGGGTCTGGTGCGGGTGCGTCTGTATGAGCGTACATCGTCTCTTGCACTGAACACGCGGCGACTTGCTCTGGGATAGCCTCTGAGGTCAGCGGAGCGGGTGACTGGCAGCACCTTTCCTTCCAGGGGCTGTGCTGGAACGCGCTTAGACTGGCTGTGGGGCACCGTTTCAGGTCCCTGGGTTGCGTGGCTGGCGGCACCGTGCACGGCGGACTCGCGCGGGGTATAGCGGCTTCGCGAGTAGTTCTCGATAGGGAGCGGCTCTCTTATGGCCGAGCTTTTGGGAGAGCGGGCCGGTACTCGCGGGCCCACGCTTGCGGAACTGGAGTTTTTCGCAGAGGACTCCTTGGTGACCGTGATCCCACGGGTAAACTTGTCTCGGATCGAGCTCATCGCTGGCGACTTTGGACCTTTCACCGTCAACGAGGCGTGTGCAGTACCATTGTGGCTCGCTGTGTGCTTGAAACGAGCGGGCTATTGTTCTATCGTGCCTCCGTCGTGGTTACGGCTGAAAGCGCTCACGGCCGCGCGCGAGGAAGAAGAGCAATCCCCGGAGCTGAGCGCGAGCCTACCTTTTCATTATCAACAGATAGCGTCCTTGTTACTGACCCATGCCGCTGCTGATATTCCTCAGGCTTGTCACATTCATGAGGTGTTGGAGGATATCGTGACGGTGCGTCAGGGAAAGATCCGAGCGCTTCTCCAACGAATAGTCAGCGAGCACGAGGCCACCCGGCCAGCGCGTCTCGGGTACCTCGGATCCATTGAGTTATTTCGCTTCAGACCAGCTCTTGTGCATAGCCTGCGTACACAGAGCTCCTTACACTCTGAGAGCGCAGCGGATCACCACTGGCCGGAGGATCGCGATTTCAGCTCCATGACCGGATCGCTTTAGGGGTACCGTGGTGTTTGTTTCCCAGCAACCTGCGTGAGTCGAGCCCAGTAGGTGCGATTCCACTCTCCGGCGAGACCGGCAGCGTCGATACTGTCATGGCTTGCCGCCTTGTCTCTCACGCATGCCTGTAAAGTGCTCGGCAGAAACACCGTTGATTTCGTCGTCTCTGAATCGAACAATGCTGAGCTTTCCAGCGTTTCTCTAGGGTGCGCTCCAGCGATGCAGCGAGGGGAACCTTTCGCCCTAAAGCCGCCCAGAGGCCGGTGAGTGTGTGCATTTAGACCCTGCTGATGGAACCGTTATCTTCTCTATACAGCTATTCGAGAACTAGGACGCTCCAGTGCATTGCCTGGAGTGACACACACACACACACACGGAGTATTCAGAGCGTTCCGAGGGACCTCAGCGACAAAGGGCGCTCTCTGGACAGCGGGCACCACAGTCTCTTCGCTGTGCTACTGCGGACGATGCTGAAGAGCTCATTGCGCAAACTGCTCACGTGACGATCACCTTGAGTTTTCGCTCCAGCTGATGAAATACGCACACGCGGGTTCGAACGTATTTCGCGGTGTACCTGGTCAGCATCGGTAGCGTGTCCTGAAAGCTGTTAGAATGGTGAGTCACTGCTTCTGCTGCATGCTTATTTTTCAAAGATATTCCAACTATATGATGGTTAGAGGTCTGGCTGCTATGCCCAGCGTCACTGTTTACGTCCATTTCTCGAAAAAATGGGGTGTCGCCGACTCCGAGACGCGGACCCAGGTAGAGACGCTTCCAAAGCGAGATCATGGGCGCTCTCCCACAGACCTTCTCTGTGAAAGTGCACCCACTGCCGGGATCGAATTCGCCGGCAGAGACCAAGTGCGAGCTCCCGGTACCTAGATTGCAAGCGTCGGACCATAGAATATTTATGGTCTAAATAGTCCTGAACCGTATGATGGGACAGCAGCAGCTCGATTTCCTCTCTCCAGATTGCTGATGAGTGGTCCCAGCGCCAGCCGCTGGAAACCTGACGGTGACCAAACTTGACCTGGAATCTTGCGCAGTGCACTGCATCCCCTGTTCATGCTGCAGCGTGGACGCTGCGTCAAACCCTTGCATAGAGCTTGACTTGCGGTCCGGAACGCATTCGCCACGATCCTGCGTATCGGTTCAGTGCAGATGGTACGTGCTCAAACGCTCCATTTATATAAAGTACTATCGAATCATGGAGCTCTACTATCGATCTTTACTTGCATAGGGGGCCGTTCTCAGCACGGTCACATTCGGCGCTCCAGACTGCCTGCATTGCGGACCGTCCCTCAGCAGTGCCTTGCGCTTGCCGAGCATCCAGGTCTTTCGCTCGTCGCCAGTGATTTTTTCGTGGCAAGGCTTCAACGTTTCAAGTCAACGCCTGAGCAGAGTACTTTGTGATTCCGTTGGATGTTCGCTGGACACAGAGCCCATAGATGCTCCTGAAGCACGGAGCGTTTGCGGATGTTGATGGCGGTGTTCAAGTCTCCGTGCAGAATATGCGTTCTCGCGTGGTGACTGCTAGACGCATACCATAACATGCTTCTAATTTTCGATTGTAACGCCATCTGCCGCTAGCTGAGCCTCCCAACAGCAAACTTGTGCATCCCGTGATGTTTCACACTTTGGTTTCCTTTCTACAACAGGAAGCACCTGTGCTCCCAACGCATGAATGCCGCCCAGAATGCATCCATGGGGATCGTACGGAATCGATTCCTGCACTCGTTGGGTGCTCTCGTCGATGAAGCGGCAGTGCAGCGCTCGTGCCCTACAACACGTCCAGCGCTACAGCCTATCGCCAAACAGCACGACTTGTGCGTCATTTCCTGTTCCGATTCTTCGGTAACGTTTCCGCATGCCCGCTTGTTGCTGCTGCCGCCATGGTACCGATCCCTTTCGCGATCCTAGAGCGCTCACGTATACTCCTGACAGAGAACGTACGCGTGAGCTGTTTGGATGTAGATGCACGTCCTGATTGGAGTGTACAGGGTATCTCGACCGTGTCGATAAAGCGTTCAGGGAGTCTAGAGCGATCCTGGCGCTTCATGACACGCGCTGGAATGGCTCCTGGTGGACATCATACCGAACCGCCAATGATACCGAGCCTGGAAAAATTGAACAGATCAGTCTGCTTTCTTTCTGAAGTGTTCGCCCTCGTCCTCTATGTTCAGAGGCAAGGCGACGGCCATGATGCCCTTCAAAACGGGATCCACGCGCACCATGAAGAGTCTCTCTTCATCTACCTTGATCAATTCCAAATGAGTATCTTTGCTAGACTCAGATCTTGGTTTCACAACATACATGCAGTGTGAAATGCTGTCAATCTCCATAGACCAGTGAGCGTCGTTCCATCTATTTCCTGTAAACGAGAAGCCTTGAACGAGCTCCGCCAATACAGTTTGCAGCGTAGCTCGATCATTTCATACTGTCTCGCAGAGAGCAGCCTTTTCTTCGCTTTCTATCCTACTCGGCCAGGTGGCGTGAGCGCAATAACCTAACACAATATCCATTTCTTTCTCGGGATTCAGACACAATAAGTGGACGATGCGGCCTGACCTCGCCTTTTCAATGTCTGCATGTATCTATTCTTGCTTAAGAACATTTTCGCCACCGTCGTGAGCACACAATCGGACCGAAACGCGCATTTCCTCTCCCGTCCGCGCACGCCTTCAAACCCTGCAAAGCAGATCAGAGCTGGTGAAGATCGAGAGCAAATTTTCAAAGAATGGAATTACGAATGCGAATGACTCGTCTATGAATCCGTGAGCGCCTAAAAGGTGCTCCGCAACTGGGAAGCCGCCTTCGATTGGATTGAACTAGGGAGAAGAGGTTGAAATGAAGGGCGACGCATCGCCAACCTCAGCCGCATACTCCTTGATCGCATTTGATTGATCGGAAGCGATGTTGTCTACGAGCAGAACAGCAGAATGTGCGAAGCAGAAGGTGTCATGAAAAATGCGTCGACAAAGGATGCGCTATCGAACAATGCTGCCCGTTGATATGCGAAGCAGAAGGTGTCATGAAAGATGCGTCGACAAAGGATGCGCCATCGAACAATGCTGCCCGTTGATATACGAAGCAGAAGGTGTCATGAAAAATGCGTCGACAAAGGATGCGCTATCGAACTATCCTGCCCGTTGATATACGAAGCAGAAGGTGTCATGAAAGATGCGTCGACAAAGGATGCGCTATCGAACTATCCTGCCCGTTGATCTACGAGGGAGAAGCATGTTGTGCGCTGCTGCAATCGCCTTGCCGTACGGAACAGCGTAACGTAGTGCGGTGCTTCTGCCGTCGGAACAGCGCACTCGGTTGCAGGACACTGGGCACCCCGCGGCACCATCATTGATTACTCGAAAACAACGAAATTTATGAATTCGTATGCCCACAACAACGGCAGCTTCATTGATTCGTTGTAAGCATATGACATTTACTGACATTTATACCTACAAGTGCGACATCGACATTGAATGTTTGTCAGTATGCGACATTTATAGAAATTAACTCCCTGACAATTCCAACTGGACATCGATCGCTCCGAGCCAAACCGCTTCGCACACGAACGGGTACCAGGCTACGCGCCGTCGTCGAAGGTTAGAGTTCAAGGGTTCTTTCGTTTCAATGGAAGCGTTTCAACCTCTTCGTTCCATAGAACATATTCCACCTGTGGAACGGAAAGGACCGGAGGAACGCTTCTGGGAAACCTTTGACGAAAAAGCCCGGATCCGCTTAACCGGCGCGGTGCAAGGAGTGCACTTCTCCCCGCTGGGTTCCAACCAGGTTGCCGTCACGGCCGAGTCGCGAGTAACCATTCTCAAATCGTCTACCGGGGATTTGATCAAGAGCTTCCCGCGTACGGACACCGTTGCCTATGCTGGCCGCTACCGTACCGACGGTAAGCTTCTCGTTGCCGGGACAGAGAGCGGGCTTGTTCACCTGTACAACGCACATAGTCGATCAATACTGCGTACGTTTTCCGGCCATAAGAGGTAAGTTTCTCTCTGGATCTGATTGATCACCTAATGCCGCAGGCCTTGAGGCGACCACAGTGATGTGCAACAGGATGAGTGCATCGTTCGCGGTAGACTGCCGAGCTCGGTGCGAATGCGCTCGCACACCATCCATGAGCGAAAGCAAGAGCCCCGTCTTTTGTCCCTATCTGATCTGCCATCACTCGTTGGTGCACTCTACCTGCGGCGACACGGAGGCGGTCTATAATGAGGAGCAGGCCGTCGTTTGCGTGTCACATGAACATCAACTAACCATCCTGTTGAATGACTTCACGATATCATTGTAGTTCTGTTCGGAGCGTATACTTTACCATAGACAAGTTGCGAGTGGTGTCTGCGTCTGACGATATGACCGTACGCATCACGGATATTCCTAGTGAACAGTGCCTGCTCAGCTTACACCACGCAGACCGAGTTCGGGCCCAGACGCCGTGCCCAGCATCGCCGCATCTGTGGCTCACCGGTTGCTACGACGGCGCGGTGCGACTCTTTGACCTCAGGTTGCCCAGTCAGAAGCCCGTTCGCATGGTCTGGCATGCACAGCATGGGCAAGTTGACGACGTCTGTTTCCTCGATAGCGAGAGCAGCACCTTCGTCGCTTCGGGCGGCGGCTCGTCAGTGCGCTGCTGGGAGCTGCTCCATTCTAGCAGCGATGTGGAGGCTGGTTCACAACGCGCGCTGCTCGCTGAGCTTGAACCGCATCGGAAGGCAGTGATGTCGTTAGCACTGGATGCAACCCGACGCCGATTGCTGTCCGTGTCACTTGATGGGGCTTTGAAAGTCCACGATCTGAGCGTCCTTTCAACCTTGCATACGAGATCCATTGGAGCCGGTTGCCTCTGCATGGATCTCTCTGCCGATGGGCGGAGTCTCGCGACCGGCCATGTGGACGGTCAGCTTCGCATCGAGCGACGTGGCGTGAGCAAACCTAGTGGCATTGAAAACGAGACCAATGTGGACGAACGATCCGGTGAACCGGACTGGGCGAGTCTCGCGCGAGGTCACCTTGACCGCGGTGATGCCCTGCGGCCGTACCGTCCGGGAACACGTCGCTACTTTCTGCGTGGCATGTACGCGAAGCCCGACAGCGACATCGACGACGTGATTCTTGGTGATGGCGACTCCACGAGCGGCACAAGTCGACGACGACGACGACAGCATGATCAGAAACCCTACGATCACCATCTGAGACGCTTTGCGTACGACAAAGCGCTGAGCGCTGTCTTAGAAACGAATCAGAGTGGTTTGATCGTGAGCATGCTGGTAGAGCTCGACCGTCGCAAAGGCCTCCAAAATGCGCTCTCTAGCCTGAATGAGCAGCAAATGATAACCTTAATCGAGTTTATTGCGAAGCATATCGCGGACAGCCGCTATATCCAGGTGCTTGTACCGGTCTCGCATCTAATTGTTGACATGCATCATACGAAAGATTCTCTCTCAGGCTCCTTACTTGCCGCGCTGCAACGACTCGCAGCTCGCGTTCAACAACAGGTTCATCATCTCGGCGATATGGAGAAGATGGCTGCAGCGATCGAGCTCTTCCTCTCGTGATCCCGGGTGCGACTACCTGGAAATTATGCCGTTCGCATGAATTCGAGTCTTCCTGTGCGTTGCTTGAACATGCAACGTCCGTTTTCCCAGTCTCAAAATAGAGAGCGAGTTAGGCCCTGTGTGCACAGCGGTCATACTTCGCAAAGAGCGACCTGCAGCTCTGAGCAGGCGTACGCGACTCTCCGATGATGGTGCATCGAATACTGGGGGCTTCGCCAGGTCGCTCCGGTCGAGCGTAGTGTAAAGCCACACGCCATGTCGAGGCAATCCCATGCTCTTCCGAAACCTGCTTCGCACGTTATCATTGTGCTGCGCATGATGCTCAGGGATCACGTCCATAGACTTGGCGCTGCGCTTCGCGTATACTTCCTAGTGAATATCGCACGTGTGGGCGTCTTCGAGCGTTTTCGGTCGCTGACGACAACCGCTAGCGATCGTTGTTGATCGGAAACGCCGCTGTTATTCATAGATAGCGGAAGCATCGGCCACCGCAGCGCTTGTGCTGTGTTGTGATCGCGACATGTCCCGACAACGGCTCGTGGTACTTGTTGCACGAAATCTTAGCCATCATTCACGACATGTATGCACGGTATCCGTCTGGCCACTTTGCAGACCCGGCAACCATACGCCTTTTCTAACCTATGCTTGCAAGCGAGTCGCGGTCACGCTCGTCCATACAACGCTAGGCTACGCTGCTGGAGAGCCCGGGGCTGCTTGCCGACCGTAGAGGGTCTGGGGTTCCACGAGCACCGGCAGCGCCTCCTCGGTCTGACCGTCTGCCGCAACGCGTTGCCAGAAACAAGAGTAACGACCTGTGTGACACGCTACACCGACCTGCTTGACTCGCAGCAAAAGCGCATCCATATCGCAGTCAAAGTAAAGCTCTCGGACCCACTGGACTTGCCCTGAGGTATCTCCTTTTCGCCACAATGCTTTTCGGGAACGAGAGTAGTACACAGCTCTACCGCTCTGTAACGTCTCCGAGAGGGCGTCTCGATTCATATACGCCAACATGAGCACTTGATTCGTTTCTGCGTCCTGAACTATCGCTGGTACGAGACCAGCGGCATCGAAGCGTACCCGACGCCAGGTCTCCGCTGTGAGCTCCTGCACCGAGTTGCTGACGGAAAACACCCCAAACTGTCGCCGGACCGAACGAGGCAACGTTTCCTCAACAGTACACCACTTGCAGAAACGCGCACATTGTGCACGCTCGCTTGTCCCCGAGAAAGCGCCCTTCGTTGGCGCCCAGAGCGCTGCAGCCGCACCCGAACGTCCACCAGAGCGGAAACTTGCAGCCGGGACCCACATGTTTGCTCCGCCAGTGCAGCGTACGCAGACCCTTAGTTCACTTTATCCCAACGTGAGCGTTTTCGTACGGATCGCGCCTCCACCGCTGACCTGGTTGGTACAGCTTCGAGAGCCGCTCCGCTCCAGCGAGCTCGCCGCTCCGACGACGAACGCTGTGGCGCTTGCGGCGACAGCGGAGCATGTGCAGTCGCTGCTCGACTTTGTGGCTGCTGTGATACCGAAGCACTCTGCTGGGGCATACAGTCTGACGCCGTCAGGGCACAAACGCAACGCATGAACGGTTGTTTTGCGATGAGGAGTTCATAGAACAAGAGACGTGGTGGTGCCCACTCCCGCCCATGTACACAGCTTGACGGGTGCAGCCGCAGCGGTGTCCGCTGGAGTCGGCAGCGTTGCTCTGAAGCGACAGCTGCTGTCTGCACGACAACGGGGTTGTCATCGTCGTCAGGACGCTCGTGAACGTAGGTACCACGGCTGGTGAGTCTGGCAGTTTGGTCCGCAAAAGCGGTATATAGTGCTGCAGCTAGCGCCTCCGGGCGGGATGCCAACGGCTGCCGCAGGTAGACGGAGAGCTGTTTGCAAATGCTCTCCGCAAGACGCAGCACACGTTCGGAGATGCCGAGGCGATAGCACCAAAGCGTTGCGTCCGAGGCTGCTTTCCAGGCATCAAAAACTCGTGCAAACAAGAGAAAGTCGTTATATGCCAGAGGGTCTCGTAGTTGATTCGGTTTCGTTCGACAAAAACGGGGAACTGCTTCAGCAAGACCCCGTCTGGTGAGCAGCGGGTAGCCTGTCGACAGAATCGCAACGGCACTCAGGAGCTCTCTGGTGCAGCCGAGCTCCTCTGCAGCTAGGAGCGCCCTAGCGAGCCGCGCTTCTAGGGGCATGTCCGCCATGCGTTGTCCGAGTGGTACTGAGAGCACCTCGCGGGCGCTTGAGCAGCTCTGGAGCTTACGCTCCGACAGCGCTGCGGGCGGGGCTACGGCGCTGTTTTCCGTGTCTTGTGAGCCCGTACGCTCCGCTGCTGCTTCTGTTTCTGCTTCAGCAACTGTGGTCAGGGCACCGAGGCGTCGCAGGAGCCGCAAGCTGCGCCGGACGTTCGCGGTATCCGGTGGATCCAACCAGACAATCTCGTCGAGACGATCGATGCCCATCCGCTTCAATAAAAGAAATGCGTCTGATAGATCCACCCGTTTGATTTCCGGAATCAACTCCGGCGCCATTTGCTCACTGTAAAACTCCCTGGTGTATAACCGATAGCATACCCCAGGCGAGCTTCGCCCGGCTCGCCCGGCGCGTTGCTCTGCTGCCGCCTGCGACGCTGGAACGACCTCCAGGTGATCATAGATACGCTGCTTAACGTAACCAGAGTCGATGACGACTCTAACGTTGGGTAACGTTAGCGAAGTTTCCGCGACGTTCGTAGCCAGGATAACTCGCAGCGTCCCCGGTGGAGGTCTTTCACAGCATATTCTGACCTGCTCACTGGAGGGCAGCGCCCCGTACAAGGCGACGGTAAGCACTCGCGGCTGCGTCGCTGCGCGGTTCAGAGAGTCGACACCGAGCCCTGGTTGCTTCATTGATGTCCCTTCATCGCTGCAGGAGCTTTTGTTCGTTGCGGAGGCGTCTGAAGCTCCACCAGATCGATGAATTTTCGACGTCGTCGTCATCGTTGTCGCCGGGGAGCAAGCCAACGTCTGCTGCGCCTGGTGCTTCATCAATTGTGCGGCTCGTTCGATCTCCTCCTGGCCGGTGAGGAACACCAACACATCCATTCCGTCGACGATACGATCCCGCTGGTTGTGCTTGCTCTCGCACCATTCCCCAAAGACCTGCATGACCTGGGATACGGCAGCGAGTACGTAATCCTCAGGCATACTGATCGCATACGCGATGCGGACTGGATACCTACGACCCACGATACGCAGCACCGGTGCCCCGCCGAAGAACGCAGAAAACTGATCCGCATTGAGCGTTGCCGACGACACCACGAGTCGCGGTAACTTTCTCGGGTTGTTCGAAGTGGGGTTTGCTGTGGCATCCTGCTGCCATAGGAGGCGGCGAAATAGGGCCAGCAGTAGATCTGTGGCGAGACTCCGCTCATGGGCATCATCCACCATGACGAGATCGTATGCGGAGGCCAGTGGATCTCGCACGAACGCTCGGAGCATCCAACCGTCAGTGACGTACTTGATGTGCGTTAGGCCCGGTGTCGTCTGATCAGCGAAGCGCACGCTATAACCGACCTCACATCCTAGTTTGACGCCCAATTCTGTAGCGACGCGAGAGGCTAGCGCCATCGCCGCAAGCCGCCTCGGTTGTGTGCAAGCGATCCAGTTGAAACCGCCCTGCTTCCATAAGAACGCGGGAACCTTGGTAGACTTGCCAGTGCCGGTTTCTGCGACAAGAATGACCACCGGGTGACGCTCCAGCAGCGCGCACAACGCAGGTCCAGCAGCGTCCGGCGAAACCCCGCTATCGTTCTCGAGCTCGACTGCAGAGTCCTGTGCGCAAGCCCCAGCCCACATGCCCAACAGGTGTCATGAACTAGACCATATACGAAGACAAGTACTACCTAGTTCACCGGAAATACGCGTGCTGCCTGCTGCAGAGGCGTAACACGAAACACATCACGAGTGCAGTTGCAGGGTCACCACGGAAGCGTCGAACGGCGGTGGCGGACGCTGTCGAGGAGGCGCCTCCGAAGCCCCACAAGTGCGCCTACGGCTTTTGTTGTAAACGACGCTAGTGCAGGAAGCCTCAGGTTTTATTCTTTTGGTTCTGGTGCTTCGCTATCGTTTCTCAGGTGCTTGGGGCGGGTGTGTTGGTGTTTAGGTACCTGCTGCCTCTTTGGAGGCGGTTTCGCTACCGTTGGCGAGCACGCTCAGGAGTTGCGCTGTAGAGCTGGCACACCCCGGGCGCTTCAGTGCGGCTTTTTGGCGGCATCCGAAATGGATATCGGTCTGGCGGTGCGGTCTCCGCTTGATGCTCTAGATCTACCCTCCAGAGATGTTTCGACACTGCTGAGGTACTTGTCGTTGACCCGCGTCCAGCGGGCTGCACTGGTTCAAGCTGAGCTAGTGGAGGTCGTGGCCACGGCGCATAGGGCCACTGCTCGGCTTGTTGAGCGTTTGAAGCTCGCGAGCACCCAAGGAATCAAAGCAGAGTCCTTTAATAGGGCTGTGGGTGCCATGCAGGAGATTCTAGAGTCCCTGATGGAACCAGCTGCGGGTAGGGCACTTGACGAAACGGGTCGGCGGCGTCTCGAGTGGTTCCGCCAGCACGACGACTGGGGTCGGTACGTCGACCTCGCACTGTACGCTGGCGTGCACCGGCCCGCGGGCATCCTCCTGGGAAACCCATTGACCGACGCTGAGCAGGAGCGGCCGCTTCTGGAGCAGTTCGCACCGGTGCTCGTGTCGAGTTTGTGGCAACGCTTGGGGCCTTTTCGCACCGCGCACTACGCTGACCCCTTGCTGATGGATGCGCTGCTATCTACAACGGCCTTTTTGCGTAACAGCACAGCCAGGATCATATTTAGCACGAGTAACGTCTTCCATGAGGGGGACGGAGAGCCCAACAAAGCCGCTGAAGCGGCGGAGATGCCATCAGCTCCCTCGTCTTTTTTTGGTAAGCAGCACGTCCACGGGATTTCGGCGCTCAGTGCTTATCTTGAGCAGCCAGCCGCAGCGCCTCTGGAAGTCATCTACCAGGTGTTGTTCAGTCTGTGGCTGTTGTCTTTTTCTGTGCGGGAAATCGGACCGGAGCCTTTCGAAAGCGGCCGATTACCTCTACGATTGAATGGCGTTCTGCGTGAGCTCAAGGCTCAAAAGGCGGTGCGCTTGACGCTTGCCGTTTTACGCAACCTATCCGAGGACGCGACACTCTGTCGAGAGATGATCGGTGCGGGCATTGCAACGTATCTGGGCACAAATAATGCTGCACTTCGTCGATGGAATGATGAAGAACTCCAGCTCGACGTGATGCACCTGCGAAGCCGACTAGCAGAGGAGCTTTCCTCCATGACTTCGTTAGAGATGTATCTGGAGGAGCTCCTCGTCGGTTCGCTAGACTGGACACCAGCGCACCGGGATGCAGCATTTTGGGAGGAAAACGCAAACAAATTTGAAGCGGAAAATTGGAAAGTCTTGCGTCGATTGTGTACGTTGATCCGGGACTCGCAAGATGCCCACACGCTCAATATTGCTATGAACGATGTTTGTGAAATTTTGCGGGTACAACCGCGAGCGCGGCTCATCCTCGAAACCGAGCAGATCAAACCACGTCTGTTGGAGCTGCTCACCCATTCTAGCAGCGACGTGAAGCGACGAGCGCTCTCTTGTCTACAGAGACTCGTACTTAGTGGGTCGCGAGCGATCCCCAGCATGAACTAGCCAACAGATATCGTGCAGCGGCACAGGCAGGTGCAGTCATCTGCAGGATTCACCTGAATAGTGCCGTGGCGATCTAGTTGGCCTCAGCGCCCAGTGATTTACGTGTTTCTCACTCGTGCCTGCAAGGACGCTGACGCCTGAGGTGCCTCGTTTTCGCACTAGATGACCTTAGCGCTTTTGCTGCATCGAAGCAGGGTACTGTGGTTGTTGCCGGCTCAGCGGTTTCGGCAAATGAGGTGGTGCAACATCGCTTCCCGACTCTGCTGATGTCGATTGCTTGCGTAGTGTGCCTGGCTGTTGGATGCCAAAGTCGCAGCCATTGCTGCGTAAACGGATGACGTCTGGATCAGACTCCGGGGACACGAGTTGGCCGCTTATCCTTGTTCTGTGAGATATTGCGTGACCGCGGAGCATTTTGTGTCATGGAGCGGGGTCGTATTCGGCTGCAGCGCTGAATACGACCTGCACTTGATCGGACAAGTCGTCCGTGTCCACGAGTGTCTCCATCCCGGAATCAAGGTTTTTGTTTTTATCAAACCAAGGCGCTTTCACTCTTTGGCGAACTGCTAGACGCGTGACTGGTTCATCCATGAGGCTCTCTAAACTGTGCGTCGGTGCTCGGCGCTGATATCATTCCAAAAGCACCGCGAGGCACGTGCTTTCTCCGCAAGTTGACTTGACGTTTTTTCGACAGAGACAAAGCTTTGGGATAGTTTTCGTGTCTCTCTCTCTCCAGTACCTGCACAGCATCTGTTCATAAACTGATTCAAAGTTTGTTAGACAACTGGTTACACAAACCGTGGCGGTTTGGATAGGTGCTTCGAATTCGCACCAGCTCCCTGTACCAGTCGGGCACTCTTCCTCAGCGCACGAGCCCTACGACAACGGCTTTGTTCCTTTGCAACGAAACCTTTCTGTGCAGAGACGTGCGGGAGCCGTACGCAGAAACGACTTTGCGTAACGCAACCGTTCTTGTTGTGCAACGTGTCCCGGGTCAATGGCGACTTTCCAAGGACCCCGACACAACTGCGGGCGTGGTTATGTGTTGCGCGTTACTTGTCAGTGCTGATGCGGTTGCGTTCTTGCCGCGTTTCCACCGCCTCTCGCTAGATGGCAAGGCCTCTCTCGCACTTGATAGCGCAGAACGCTACCAGAAGCAGCTCCTGTGAGGGAGCATTGACGCAGGTTTCGGCCGCGGCTGGCGGCGCGCCAGTGCTAGGGAAGCGTTGCGAAAGTGGTGTCCAGCGGGCAAGTTCTTGAATGACTTCCGACATCACCTCAGGTTTTGCAGCAGTTGCAACTGCTCTGGAGCACGAGGGCCAGCTCCGGGAGCGACTCCGTCTGCAACGAGACGAACTTGATGTTGCGGTGCGCTCTCTGGAGACGCAACTCAGTCGACTCCACTACGAGGTGGACTGGTCGGACGCGGTTGCAGGCGCTCGTCAGCAACTGCGAACGATAGGGTCAGGTTTTCTTGAGTTACAGAGCCTCGTGCCCGAGGGCATGTTCTACAAGTACAACGATCTATGGCGCCAGTGCAGCATCCACATCGTGCAGAGCTGCTTGCTCATTCGGTTCTTTGAAACGGTCCACGCACCGGGGCCCCAGTTCAGTGACAATCTCGACCAGAGTCAAGCAAACGACAGCGTCGAAACTTGCACTGCAGCTCTGGTGACAAAAGACGAGGTGCTTGAGATGCTCGACGGTGAAAAGGCGCCGACACAACCTGCACTGCGTCTCGACCTTGAGGAATACCTGCTGGGCCTGTGCGGCGGTATTCAGGAGCTCGCGCGGCTCGCGGCGAACCGGGTTGTACTGGGCGACTATGCAACCCCGCGCAAGCTCGCTTTTTTCTGCAACCAGGTCTATGCAGGCTTTCGACTGTTAAACTTTCGGAATGACTCTCTTCGCCGCAGCTACGATGCACTGAAATACGCGATTCAGCGACTTGATAGCATTCTGTATGACTTGCGCATTCGCAAGTTGTCGTGAGCAACGGGACATGTCGGCCGTGTAGATTGGGGCATCGGCGACGGGTTCTTCACCTATGACCTGGTGTTCGAGGTGGTGCGACGCTTGGGGATAGAGCGGATCCGACGCTAGAGCAGCTCAAAAAGATATGATGCCAAACCTTTGACTCCAGACTGCTGTCGACAAGGACGCCTTCACCCAGACCAGCGCTGACGGATTCCAGTAAATGCATTGGATGTATCGCAGTGACCGGGCTGGATCTTGTGCTCTACAAACGCGTCGGTACGCATCCTCCTGCTAGTAGTGACAGATGCGTGCGTGCGTGCGTGCGTGCGTGGAAGGCGTCGCCGCCGCTGCTGCGCTGCCTTCCCTTTTACGACGATCGTGGACAAAATTTGGGAATAGCTGCGCTGAGGCGCGCGGACTGTCAGAGCGTCTCTGAAGGAACGGAAACCGTTGCATTGTTCGTTGGTAGCACGCGCGTATCCTAGAGTTCTAGTGAGTATCATCGTCCGTAGAGGGAAGTATCGACATTGGCGTATTCCAGCATGGCGCGCTGGCCGGTGCCGGTCAGCGCCTCTAGAAGCATCTGTCCATTATTGTACTAGAAGGTAAAGTGATTTCGTTTTTTCCGTGAAGCGCCTCGGATCCGCTTCACTGCCATTCCCAGCGAACATCATATTTCCCCGTGTTTTCAACACATCTTTCGGCACGTTGCGTTTCGCTTCATGTTCACCGTACCAATCTGTAAACAACAGCAATTTCGGACGCTATGGTCCAGCGGCGTGCTCTGCAGAGAATCGAACATTGTTCAAGGCAAGATGTTGTCGGTGCCTTTACGACGAACCGTGTTGCGTACACCGCTGCACTGTAGCACGGAAACAACGGAGCCGACGAAACGAGCCACCGGGGTCGCAGACCCGGTCGAAGCGCGAGTACGAAAGGAACTCGAGTCAGCAGGCATTGAACTCGAGCAACTACTGAACCCATCAAAGGTCGTTAACTTAGAACGCAAACTCGCCGAGTACCAAACCAGACTCGCTGAGCTCACGAGCTCCGGGAATGCGGCTGAAAGAGACCGCCTTCTCAGCAAGTTTTCCAAGATGCAGCGTGAACTTGAACAGGAGAAACGCGCGGTAATGCGTCAATGGCTGAAGAATCTTTTCGTCGCTCAGGGCATACTTACAGCTGCGCTGGGTGGATGGATGGCGTTCGATTCTAGACTACCCTTGTATGTGCAAGCGCTCGGTTTTTGGATGGTCTGGCTATTCACGATTCCGTCTTTACGCGCTCGTAAGCCGTCTAGTGCAGAGAAGAATGCGTTGAATGTATCCTTTCTAATAGCGCCGGTGATGAACTTGGTGCTGCCTGTTTTCCTCAAGGATACCGGCGAGTTATGGCTAGCTCAAATATTACAGCTGATCGGCTGTTATCTGTACTACGGGGTCTGGACACCGTCCAGTGTCAAGGACGCACGCAAGACTGCTGTACAGCAGGAAGATCAGGGCGGTACAAAACGTCTCAACGTTCGATTACCCGCTATTCTGCGCTGGCTTGATTGGGGCAGTTGGCGATGACCGACGCTCTTTGGTGCGCGGTTCTAGAATCCTATGCGCTCAGTTCACTGTAAAGACCGCTTGAACACTTTGCGTGGGTGTTTCGCAGTCCATATAAATCTTTCCGAGCCCGTTACAGTCAGTGATGCGCTCTCGTCGAGCGCGTGCAACTCCAGACACCCGAGTTCGCTTCGCGGTCGCGTTCGTTGCGAGTTCGCGGGCGTAGTACCCGAACACTGGGAACTCGACCGCTCTCGTTTGCGGTCCCGAAACGCCCTTGGACTCTGCTGGGGTGACCAGAGGTGCTCGCAGTTTCCACTGGTCAGCGGTCTAGGGTCGGACTGCAAGAGTGCTTGTTCGTCAAGTTCCTGTTGGAGTAGCCGTTGTTGGAGGTAGTCCCAGAACTCGCTCTGTGACAAGCGACAGCCAGTTCGGCTGCTTCTCGAACCTTCAACCCTATTCGTTAGTGCAAGTGTGCATGTGCTACGATTGTTAGCAGTGCGCTCTGTGCGCAGGGTCCCTTGCATTTCCGCTAGGGTGTTGCAGTGAGCTTCCACTACCATAGAAATCCAAGCAGAAGGCGCGCCAGAGCTCGATTGCACGCGCACGGGCGCCGCCGGCACGCAACGGTGTCGAAGCGCGCGCGATGCTGTCGCACGCACGCTCTTGGTACGAACCTGCAACTGGTACAGCATCGTGAACATTGATCCGCACAAATGAGAGGATACAAAGCTGCATCCCACGTGCACATTCACAGCAATACCCGGAGTAATCGAATCTGTATACCATAAATGCAGCGGACCATATACATGAACTGGACGGAAAGGCGGTTCCCAGTGGATGGCGCATCCCGGGGTAGCACGGGTGAAGCAGCGCCCGCCCTGTCGCGGGTGACGTACGGGCGCCGCGTGTTCGCTGTTTTCGGCACGCAAGTCCAGCAGGTGTCACTTCGTGGCGCAGAGAGGTGCGTGTACCCACCATGCCTATCCAAGAAAGCTCAATGAATTTTTGGAACAGGCTCAATGCGGCGATCGCTTCGTGAGTGTCTCGCGTGTCCGCACTCGCTGCAGAAGGTTCACTTGGAAGTATCTGTGCCGATCGGGCGGGGTGGGGGTCAACAGAGGGACCGGGGTCGCATAACATGCGAACCTCGGAGCGTCAGATGCGAACAGCGTTCTGGATCTGCATAAGTTGCTCGCATTTATCGAGAAGGCTCTTATGGAGTGCATAGCGGACTCCGCGGTAATTGTGTTCGCTTACAATATGCCAGATTCCACGATGTTGCTACAAAAGGCAGGCTTCCGCTACCGTGCACGTATAAAAGTGGAATCGTTTCGAGCAGCGCGCGCATACCGGGGCTCGCACCTGCTCATCAGCACACGGAGAGTCTCAGCGTGAAATCTTCGAATCTGGCGATTGGTGCCCAGATGCGTACGTAGAGCCTTCGGGCTCTGGTTTGCTGTGTGCGTTCCCACGAAGAACAGGTCGCCAGACTCGCGTCGATCTCGCAAGCGAGGCTCAATGCGACGCATCCATCCGGGTACACACACGAGCACGCACCGCAAATCTTCTAGAATGACGGTGGATGTCGAGTCGCATCCCCGTTTCGGGATTCCATGCATACGGGGCTCGAACGCATGCTTCCTGACCGCTGAATTCCGTACGGCTCCGAGGAAGTGTGACGCTCGCTGAAGCTTGTTGCCGCAGGCCGGACACGTTCGAGTCAGCGCTTCCACAACACGATCCTGCGCTGTGCAACGTATCCCACGCGCGCGTCCGCAATGTCTCTCTGTAGCGCAGCTGTCGCCTGCCATCTAACATGCTACCCACAAATGAACCGAAACCTGCATGCAATGCAGGGTCCCAGGTCACTGGCATTGCCCCGTATGTGAAACCGGTGAAGCGGCACGTCATCGCCAAAGCGCCGCGTACGCAGGCCTCGCGCTGTTCACGACGTTCCCGCGAGGGCATTCGATTTTCGAACGCGATCGGACGTTCGTGGTATCATCAGCGAAACGCGCTGTGCCTGCACGCGCCGGACGTTAATAACTATTGTTGTCCCAGTTGTAAAAAGCAGGTAACAGATGGACGAATATTGCTATGAACAGCATAGTGGCTCACCAGGCCTCGGACGACGAAAGGGCGTACGGCAACCGCTCGGCGACGTTGGCAACCTTGCGTTGAAGCGCGAACAACCTTCAACGGCACAGAAGCGAGCGCCGATCGAGCAAGATAAGGTCGGCTGCCGCGATCGTCTTCCAGTGGTTGAAGACTCGAGTGAGTTGCGTGAAGAGGCGCGCAATTTTTTGAGGGTCCTCAAGAGCGCTCACCCCGCCCAGGAACTGCCTCGCACGACGCACTGCTCTTCGTGGCCCGTGTGCCGCGTACCCGATCCCGACGTTGATGACGAGGACGCTTCCCAAACCGATTCGCCACTGCATCCGGGATACCTGCTGCTGTGGTGAACGCACCGCCGCGCCCGGATGCGGCTTGGATGTTGCAGAGATGGTCATATTGTATAGAGAGCGTTGATACACGATGCGGCTGAGGTTGCTGGATCCCGTGCTTCCGGTTGCGGAGGCTCTGTTTTCTGACCTCTGCATCGTCTTGGACGTAATGCTCACACCATAAACGAATAGAGCACGTCAATCAGTTTTGAACTGAGACTAGGGGATATCTGGAAGCAGTGGGCGCGCATCTTAGGTTGCGTCGAAAGTTGTCGATTTTTCTTCGCTAGCCTGGATCCGTGGATCTCACTAGCACTCGCGGGATGCGCGACAGCTTCTACCTGTCGACAGAGCGATCACCATTCACCATGCAGGCGCCGCTGTGCACCATACATGCCGCACCGTGAGCTCCAGGTCCGGATCAGGGGCCTCATCCATCCAGCCGCCCTGCTGATGCCGAGCACGCCACTGGTGCTCACTGCTATGCTGCATGCGTCATCGTCGTACCGACCGCATACCTTCCGCATCCTCACCGCGCGGCGCACCTGCGTTGAGGCGACACTGCTGCACACCCGCGATCCGCTGCGTTTCGGAGCGCGCGCCTTGCCGGGACCCGGCACGAATGCAGTGCGCGCTCCGCGGCCTCGAGCACAGCTGCCGCAGGCGCTCCTGCGGAGATTTGCTCCTTGTTGAGGTAGTACGGCGGGGTAGCTATACGCAGCGCTCGCGAAAATCCGGTGTCTGGGCGTCAAATTCATTGAGTTTGGCCATAACGTTGTCTCCCTATATGCAGACGTACGGTCACAGCAATATTTTGCGAGCGTCGCGGGGGCTCTCGACCACACTGGGTCGAATCGGCTGTGCCCTGGGCCGAGTCGGCGCGAGTAGCACCAGCGCTTTACCCGAGATGACGCGTGCAGGACTGCGTGCGCCGTTTGGGAAAGTGTGCTGGCTATCAGGGAGCAGCGTGTCGGCGCCCGCGTCCAAACTGTGCGTCGTGACGCTGAATGGGGCGGATCGCCGCGGCATCGTACATAGGTTCACTGCTGAGGTCTCGAAGCACGGCGGCAACTTTGAGGAGTCGCGTATGGTACGTTTGGGCGGCGAGTTTGCGATCATGTCTCTACTGACGGTATCCACGGAACGACTCGAAGAACTGCGCAAAGCTCTTGAGGGGGCGTTCCCGGATTACAGCGTGACTTGCCGTGAGACTCGGGAAGAGCCGGTGGTCGAGACAGACGTGCGCATGCTCGAGATCAGTGTCGAAGGCCCCGACCAGCCAGGTATCGTTCGCAGTCTCACAGAGGCGTTGGTCCCATTCCAGGCTCACATAGAGGCTATGGAGACGGAAACTGTACCAGCGCCATTTGCCGGATGGCCCCTGTTTCGTCTGAAGGCCCAGGTATCCGTTCCTCGCTCGACTTCCGTTGGAACTCTAGAGGAGGCACTGTCCCGTGAAGTCGAGGAAAAATTTGATCTACTGGTGGATGTGAGCTCAATCCCGGTCCGGAAGCAGCGTAACTGGCCTAAGAAACCAACTGGTCTCGTGGATGTAGCGGCAGATGCCCAGCATGCAACCTAGACGCATCTACATGGCTACATCTAGTTTTGTACGCTGGGTGCAGAATTCTCAAGAAACTGCTTCCGGTGCCGGCAAGTGCCTCGCTCTACCAGACGCGCACTTTTCGGGAACGCGGTTGTTCAGGGCCCCAGCAGGGATCCGATGATACGCGCCGCCTCGGGCGGGCTGCTAACCTTCGGGAAGGTTCTGGCTTGTGCTCGGGTGCCGCCGTGCCGCGGGTACCGCATTATGACTGGCGTGATCCATCATGTGACCACAAGAATGGAAGAGCAAGCGCGTGCTTGGAAAGTTGCTCGCGCTCCAGGAGAGCTCAGCTTGGGTAATAGGAAACTGCGTCAATGGGAGGGCAGGCTAGTGCGCCCCGAACATGATCATATAGGTGCTGGCGTGTCGATCGCTCTGATCCGCACTCGATGTGGGGCAAATAGACTGACACTGCCAGCGGAGGCCGTAAACACTAGTCGATGCAGATTTTATGTCTGTCCGCAGTTCATCGTACTCGATAGCGACTGGGATGCATTGGCGCCGCGCGAGAGCTCGCTCCCAAGATGTCCTACTGCCGGGCGGATTCGCCTCCAACGCTGTCTGCGATATGCTTAGCCGGGATTTCTCCCGCTGACGCGTCTCTTCGCGACCCTAGGAGCGTATCACAAGCTCGTTGAATACTTGGTTCGCGCTGAGCAGCGCTCGTAGGCGGTAAGCAATGCAACCGTCAGAGCGAAACAGGTCCCCAAAGCATCCTCACGACAGCATTGCGATGATAATTGCGGGCACGATTTTCGTGCATGTGTCGCAAAGCCGTCGGGACGCACGCCCCATGTCGCTGTTCACCGCCCTGTTCGTTTCCAAGCGTTGCATAGAAATATTACAGTGCGAAAACCGGTCCGCTTGTAACGTGGTTCAGACACGGACTCCATTTCGCTTCGAAATCGACGTCGATCGTCCCTAGGTGTGATACCCTCGACAAGCGCTCGGCAAATTCATGAACTTTGGTACCACTGCCCATCGCACGCGATTTGAACGCATCGGACTCGTGCTTGCGTACGGTGGTGAATCACGCCATGACCAGCGAGCCAGCGATAGCGTTCGATCCGGCTTTCGTACCTGCATGGGCTATCCGGCAGTGGGAGCGATAGACGCCACCGCTACAAGGAGCTGATGAACCTTCGGGGAACGCCCAGGCGCTTGTCATTCGTGAGCAATGGACGTGCAGCGAGCACCAGACGGTTTTTCACGCGCAAGACGGCGGCGCAAGTCCTTTCCAGTTGGAAACATCCACCGCGCCGTACCTGCTGACGCTGGACCTCGCTCGTGCTTTTTTTTCCACAACGAACCCTTCATCAAGTTATTTACTTGATCATGGGGGTTTCAAGTAAGCGTTGTATCTCTTCGAGCGTGTACGAGTCCGCGATAGGAATATTCTCCCGAAGCCAGGCTTCCGTCACTTCCATCCCGCTGCGTTTCGCAACGGCCAGCAACTCCACTATTATGGCGTCCTTATCCGCCGAGCTCAGCTCCAGCTTCGCCTTCGGGTCGCTCAGTGTCTCTCGAAGTCTACGAAGACTCTTCCTTAAACTGTAATGAAACGATAGTGAAGAAGGTGCAACGATGCGGGCTTTCGAAGTGTCAACCGGTTGCGCCGTTGTCGCACGGATCGCGTAACTTCGCGTCCAGCCAACCCGCGCGGAGGCGGCTCCCCAGCACCTGCTCTGTTGCACGATACGACGCAACATGGACGATGGCATCGGGTGCATATGCAGATCCTTTGTGGATGAAAAAGCAGCGCACGTAGGCGGTAAACGATACACAAGCGTACGGCCTTGGCGGAGGCAAAGCTATCGCGCCCGAATCGGTAGGTAGCGCACGGCGGGCGCGACGAGAATCGCCAGTGTGCAGCAACGTCGCGTCAACGTGGCTGCATTGTGGCAAGAATGCGGAAAGTATGCGGCTGGTAAGACGATGACACAAACAGCATAGCAGTGAGCACCAGTGGCGTGCTCGGCATCTGCAGAGCGTCTGGATGGATGAGGTCTCCGGTCCAGGCCGGCAGGTCATGGTGCGGCTTGTGTGTGGTGCTAGTCCGATTCAGGGATCCAGGCAACGAAAAGAAAATCGGCAACATTGGACGCCACCTTAGATGCGGCTCGGGTCCCGATCATGCACGATGAAGGCGACTACCCTGGGGCAAGCTGGACGTCAGCGTTTGGTGAACCGCTCTATTGCCGAATTGTCTGTTTCCTGCATGGGAAACGCAAGCCGTGCTGCAGCGAGCGAATCTGGGACAGGGTTCGCAACTCATAAGGAGAACGGTGCACCTCAGGTGAGGCATTTTCGGCTATAGTCTGCAGCTTTTAGACGTACACTGTTGCGGCATCGTCGTTACAACAACGATTACGCGAGGGCAAGCGGCAGCATGACCAGCAGGTACTCTGGTCACGCGCGTCTTCAAAAAATCTCCGGAATTCGTTAGCAAATCTGTTCTGTTCTCATCGACAACACCTTTACACTGAGCTGAGAACCCCACTTGCGCCATGAATATCGGCATACTGGAGCGTACCAATCATTTCTCAACCCAACTCCGAGCTCCATCAATGAACATGCATGCCTCCCCCGAAGATACTCGTCATTCCGTACATTCCATCGTGCACCGCGCCTGTCGTGAGCGCTCCCAACTGCCTCCGAAAATCCGATACAAACACAGCACGGAGATAGAACAGCTGCGCGATATCACCGATAACGTTGGATCGTGGCGTTTTTCATCCAACATGGTGTCCGGTCTTTCCTTCACTTTCTATACAAACCTTCTATGAAGCGACCAGTGACGATGAACGCCCCGGCGCATCGCTCAGCGTGGCCCCTGCGGCTCGCGCATCGATGGTCTTGCCACCGGCTCGTAGCTCGCGCTGTTTGCAGTGAACGTGTTCGCTGGTACCGCCTGTGAAACCCGATCCTTGTGGTGCGTCTGTGGTTCAATATGCTGCTTCCCTGCGGAAGCTGCTTTTCTGGAAGCCTGACACTCATTAGGTCGCCTAATCGTCAAGCCAGGCGGAGCGTCGCGCTCATGACGGTTCCGCCGGCGACACCACCTGGAGCAGCGACTCCGCTTGTTCGCCACGCGCTTCTCGGCGCTTTGGCCACGACTGGAGCACTCTTGGCGGCAAGCTATGTATTCCGGGTGAAACTTATCGAATTTTTTATTTGGAAGACGCACAGGCTTAGGGTTAGGATTGGCTCGATTGCCCGGCGGAAGCGAGGCTCCTACGAGTTGCACCGGGTGCGTTTGCTTGCACCGCCACCGCCGGCAGGCGTCGGTGAGCGCGAAGCGTGTAGCGTGCGCCTCATTGAGACAAAGTTCGATGAAGGTGCCGCGCTGCGGTCCTTCATGCCCGCGTGGATGAAGCCGGGTAGTGAAACCGCCGCAGTGGGCGTAGATGTGGAACTTCATGAGCCACAGGCGTTCCTTGAGTTCGACAACCTAGAGCTGACGGACTCGAACTGGCGACGCCTGGCCCGCGAAGTAGCCTCGACGCGGAAGGCAAAGGCACCAAAACGCAGTCGCGATACGGCTACCGACGCGACTACTGGCCAGAAACTAGCACAGACTCGGCGCTTCGCCTTGGAGCGTCTTTCTGTTGCCGGAAGTGCACATCTTCGAGTAGCATCTCGAGCACTGAATGAGATGTTGCTACCGGACCTTGTTCTTAGTGGCGGAGAGATTCGGCTACTGGAGCTTTCGCGCTCGCCCAGTGCAGCTTGCGCGGAGTTGGAACGAATCGCGGCCCAGCGAATGCTAACCGGCAACCTGGCTTCTGGGATCAACGCTGACACGCGTCGTCGACTCGAACATTACGCAAGGATCGTACTCAGCAAGACAACGGAAGAGCTGCGGATGCGCAGCCGCGAGCATCTGGATCGAATCGAGCAGTTACTGCGAGAGACCCGAAAGACCCTGGATGGCTTTAGTCTGCCGTCCAGCCAACGAGATAAACTGCAAAAACAGAGCGAACGACTGCAAAAGAACCTGAGGCGCGCGAATGAGTGGATAGGCGGCTTGGATCGCCCCGAGAAGCTCGCATCCCCCGAAAAGAAGCCCGTTACGGAGAAAGAGGAGCCATCCAGCGTACCAGGAGGCGATGCGCAACGATGATTCGCGGAATAAATTACGAAATAGGCGTAAACAGATGCGAACACCGGGTTTTGAATGGTGCAAGCGATGCGGAGTATGGACTTTTGCCGCCATGCACTCGCGAGCGGGATATTGCATCTCGGGACTCAGCGCTGGGTATGTAGTCTCGCGGCGGAACTGAATCCTCTGCACCCTTACCTATGAGGTCCGTACGCCGATACACGGAGGCCAATACGAGACATTCTTCGGAGGTCTTCGTATTTGTCGCAGTCTTGAGCGGGAGCATCGAGGCAGTGGCGGATGTAGCACGTGTTGACGGCGAACGATCGGCACAAGATTTAGAACACGTACTCGCTCGCCAGCAATCGTTGCCAATATGATGTGTGGAACATTCCCGTTTCTATGACCAGGCATGCGAGAAACATTCCAGCAAAGCGATTACAGCCCTAGACGCCGAAACCAGCAACTGGGCGAAGGCATCCAAGCTGCGAGCAACGTCGATTTCAGCGTGGCAGCTGATCGATGTTGCATTTGGAGGGCGAGAGCGCTCATGCACCAGCAGCGCGGCTACCTGGAGCCCTGCTGAGCAAGAATATCTGCTGCTTCAGCCTTGGATAAACGTTCTTCTGCGAGTTTTCCACTCCTTTTGTATGCATTGACGGTTACAGGGTTGCTTGATCAATGCTGCAGCCCGGGATGTTCCTCCGAGGCCGATTCGCTCTGTCCACAGAGAATCCAGACTGGTAAAGTGCGTGCATTCCGGACGAGTGCATGCATCTCGCACCTTCACGATACATTGCAGATGGAAATTCTTTTCCATCTTCGTTTCTCGTCGTCTTTGCAGAGTGCACTGCAGGCTGAATGCTTCGAACATGCACCTGGGAAACCAGGGCGCCCTCTTTAATGCTGTTCGTATCATGCATTCACCGGACACATTTGCAAGGGATCTCGTTGCGTTTCGGTTTCCGTGGACCCACGGATTACATCTGCGCGAAAATAGTGTGCTATTTGCGATTCGGTAGCGCTTTCGAAGAGCTTGCAGAGCAGTCTGGATCGAAATCTTGAATGCTAGGTTTTAAGGGTGTCAGGTCTGTGAATCTGAACTGTATGCGGTGTACTCCGGGAGACGCAGCTCGGTCGTCATCGCCACGCAGAATGCAACGATGAGTGTGATATGTTTTGTAAGAGTCTGCTCTCGAGGAAAAAGGAGGACATGGGAACTATGCTGCTGCTCCTGATGTCTCTGGTCGTTAACCACTGTGAATATTAGGTTCCAGATAAAGCCAGTTTGCTTGCGGAAAATGTTCCTGTTTGCGCAGCAAGCGCAGCTCACTTGGAGCGATCGTGCTGAAGCTTGCTCTCAAGGTATGCTGCGGAGCGGATACGAGTGTCGATCGCTCCCTCTCCGATCAAGGCTGCTACCGTTCAAGCAATATCTCGGTATACTCTGGAATATTGAATAATGGAGCACCAGCATTTTCCACCGAATGTATCCGAATATCATTACCGATATCTACTTTTATGGGACGTTCGAGCATTCTTTGATTGCTGACCGTACCGCACAAGCGTCTGGCTCAAGGCGGGATTCCAACGCCTTCTCGCCTGATAACTAAATTTTCCATTGAGAAGCTCTAGCGTTTCTGCTCCATGTCCATTAAGAGTACTACACGAGTACCTCGCGAGCCCGCTCGACACAAGGCTGTTGGACGCTCCCGATGCACGAGACATTTCCGGATGTTGGTTGAGGCATACAGGTCTCCGTGCAGAATGCCTCTGCCTATGTTTGCCTGCGGAATCGCATCATTGCAAGACGCTCTTTTTCGATTGCCTCGCCAGTTGGCGTTCGATCAGCTTACCGTTCACCATCTCGTGCATGCGACTATTCACTACGCTCTTCTTCTGTGCACGGTTCAGCGTACAGCCATGCTTGTGAAGCTTGCGTATCGTCCTGAATATATCGATGGAAATTGTCCGGCATGGATTGGTGCACTCTTTGGACGCTCTCGTTGAATGAGCAGGTGCGCATCCAGTTTGACAAGTGCTGTATTGGATGCAAGGAACGTTCAGGATAAGCATGCGAAGAAGCGTGCTTCACTCATCGAAGGACTTGCGAATACCTGATTTGAACAAGTAAGGCCGTTTCATCCAATTACCATGAAACATATCAGTTCCTTTCACCTCTTTTTCCAACCCACAAGATGCATTCCTTTTGTAAAATACCCGCTAGAAAAGCAAACAAAACAAAAGTGACTCGCATACCCAGGTGTTCCACACGTATCTGTGCTGCGTCTATCGAGCGACTACCAGAGCGCTGCATCTCCAAACGTACCCAGCATCCGATCTCCGCTGCGAACAAGTCGGGGCTGCTGTTGGTGACGTTCGTACTGCTTGTGGCGGTGGCGGTGGCAGTGGCTTCCGCTCTTAGAAAGTGCTCGCTTCTCTGGTTTCTGACAGTACATGTGTCTTCGGTGGACTCTGGTTTGTTTCGTCATCGATCTTACAAAGTAAAAACTCAGGTGTCGGGTCCGGAAGCGACAGGAACGTTGTCGGCGGCTCTACCAACAGCCGAAGCAGGGGTAGTGAACCGAACTCCGCTAGGACTCAAGTTTTGCTCCCTCTGACAATTTAGAACTGACGTTGCAGAAAGGACCAGGGCTTCATTCGTTGCCCACCATGTTCCATGTGACGTACCCGTTCACGCAGAGACAATGCTTTCTCCGTTCACGAGAAGCGTGCCTTGCAACGTTGCCAGCTGGTGCTTTTCGAAAGCACCTGTGGCGCCCTTCGTGCTGGTCGTTCCGCACACGTCTTCGTAAAGAGGCGTCGCTACGGAAATCCACAGTTCTCGCTCCGCTTACTCGCCGTCTGCAGCTGAGTCTCTTCGGCCTCCCAGAGCGGTTCGTTCGCAAGTCCAAGTCGCCGGTCTCGGCAGAGTCCAGTGTCGCCACTGAGCTCACACGTGATCGGGTCAAAGATCCGACGCTCGCGAAGTACTGGGATACACTTCTGGAAATCAATGCACTGGAGGCGGAACTGGAACAACTCAAAAGCGATGAACTCAGAGCTCGCTTGGATGCCCTGCGGAGAAACGACTCGGTGCGGAGCGGGGACCCGCCACTGGCCGAGGTATTCGCCATCGTTCGAGAGGCCGCACGTCGGACGCTCAGCATGCGACCCTTCGATGTGCAGGTTCTTGGTGGCCTTGCACTCTTTCACGGTTGCGTAGCGGAGATCGCCACCGGTGAGGGGAAAACGCTCATCGCAACGATGCCGGCATGTGCCAGCGCGCTAGCGGCTCGCGGTACCGTCCTGGTCGTGACGGTGAACGATTACCTCTGCCGTCGCGACTTTGAAAACATGGGTCCACTGTATCGCTCCCTGGGTTTCTCTGTCGGGTGTGTGACCAGCGCCACAGAGCGGGCGGCACGTCAACGAGCATACGCTTGCGATATCACCTATGTGACGAATGCGGAGCTTGGATTCGACTATCTACGCGACCATCTGGTGCTGAGCGCTGCTGATCAAGTGCTTGTGAGGCCCAAGCCCTTCTACTTTTGTCTACTGGATGAGGCCGACTCAATCATGATAGATGAAGCGCGTACACCGCTGATCATTTCCCAGGCTGCAGAGGCGCCCACAGAGAAATACGCTACTGCCGCTAAACTGGCTGCAAACCTGCAGCGGGATCGGCACTACACGGTCTATGAAAAGGAGCGCAATGTCACTTTGACAGGCGCCGGTTACGAAGCATGTGAGGAGGCACTGCAAGTGCCAACGCTCTTCGCCGCAGCGGATCCGTGGGCGCCCTTTGTGCTGAATGCACTCAAGGCGAAGGAGCTCTATCAACGTGATATAGATTATGTCGTTCGGGGTGATCAAGTGCTAATCGTGGATGAGTTTACCGGTCGAGTACTGCAAGGTAGGCGCTGGTCAGAGGGTCTGCACCAGGCCATCGAGGCCAAGGAGGGGCTCGCTGTCCGCACTGAACCGCGGACTGTAGCTTCCATCTCGTATCAGTCCTTCTTTCGCCTGTTTCCTCGTCTGGCAGGCATGACGGGCACCGCTGCTACCGATGCAGCAGAGATACGCGAAACGTACGGACTCGAGGTGGTCGTTGTGCCCACCGCGCTACCTGTCGTTCGCCGAGACTACCCCGATGTGGTGTTTCGAACGAGTCGCGGCAAACTTCTTGCTGTGGTCGCAGAAATTCGACGCCTGCACCTTCGAAAAGTGCCCGTCCTGGTTGGAACCACCAGTATTGAAGCTAGTGAGCGAATCAGCGCCCTTTTGAGCGAAGGCGAACGCGTTCCGCACGAGGTTCTGAATGCACGTCCGGAGAACGCTGAACGTGAGAGCGAAATCATCGCCCAAGCAGGTCGTCTAGGAGCGGTTACGATCGCAACAAACATGGCTGGACGAGGAACCGATATCGTGCTGGGTGGAAACGTGTCCAGTCTAGCACGCGCTCTTCTCCAGAGGGAGCTGCTTGCCACGTTCGCTCTGGGGCCTGAATGCTCCTCTGGGGCCGGCGACCGCGCATCCACCGAGCATTTCCTCTCGTGTCTCGAAGAGGCGGAGCATCACCAGCTGCACTGCTTTGGAGAAAAAATCGCTGAGGCACTGCGTTCCCAGCGTTCGACGGATCCCGGTCCGCGGCTTATCATCGAATCCATGGAGCAGCTGCATCAGCTGATGCTGCAAGCTGCCGAGTTTCAAGAGCCAACGTTGCCCTTCTCTGCCGAGGCCCAGGAGCTGGTAAGAGAGGCACTTCAGTGGCTGGAAAAGCAGCTGCGTCCGCGGCTCGATGCAGAGCGCGCAGCTGTGCTGGACCTCGGTGGCCTGCACATCCTCGGAACTGAACGACACGAGTCACGCCGCATCGATAACCAGTTGCGGGGTCGTGCAGGTCGCCAAGGTGACCCCGGATGTTCGCGTTTCTTCCTGTCGCTGGAGGACCCCATCTTCAGGGTGTTTGGGGGTGATCGGATGGCTCGCCTCGCCGAAGCGTTTCGTCTGGACGAAACAACCCCCATCGAGAGCGTCCAGGTTGCGCGTACGCTGGACAATGTCCAGCGCAGCATCGAGCAATATTATGCGGGGATTCGGAAGCAGTTATTCGCTTATGATGAGGTGCTTTCCCAACAACGGAAGGTACTGTATCGACAGCGAAACCGCTTTTTGGAAGCCGATGAAGCGCTCCTATTCGGTTCGGATGCGGCAGCAGCCCGGGCCTCTGGGGTGCTTGCTGGCCTCGCGGGCGACTGGATACGAACGACGATTCAGGATATTCTCCAAGCAAATCGTCGAGATCCGGCAAAATGCGTTCAGAAATTGAAAGCGTTCTTCCCAGGGGCGCTTCTGAACGAGAGCATGTGCCAGTCCGCAGCAGCTATCGACCAAGTTGCCGCCGCTGTTGGCGTACGGCTCTCGCAACACCGGCGGATGTTGCAACAGAGCGCACCGCAGCAGGATGTTGCTGTCTTTCGCTATTTGGCACTGGTTCAGCATGATCAGCTCTGGAGTGAACATTTACGAAAATTAGCGCTTTTGCGGGACATGTCGTCTTTGCAGACGTTGCGGCAGGTAGATCCGTTGCAACAGTATCAGCAAGATAGTTTTCAGCTCTTTGAACAGATGATGGCACAAATAAGGCGCAACACTGTATACTCGTTTTTCAAGTATTCGCCGGGGCCAACGGTATCCGCGTGATGGCCCTGCGCTCCTCGAACCGATGATTGCGAAACATGGTGCAACTCTGGGTACGTTTTCTCCACATAGTCGCCATTATCGGTGGTGCGTTCATGGTAACTGTCATGCCGTGTCGGTAGAGCGAGACACGTGACGCTTGGGAGTTGTCCAGCTGGAAGCCTTCGACGAACCGCTCTCCATGGGATGGTACCGACCGACCCGATCGCACGAGTGATGCACTTGCGATCTATTGCTCGAACAGGACTTTTTCCGGGATCGTGCCGAGTCTGCTCTGCAACGTGGACTCCGGAGAGAAGATCGCTACCTCTGGTACTTGCCTGATAACTAGGGGTGCGCTGGCGAGCACCGCAAGGTTTCAGATAAAGAGCGTGCATCGAGAGGCAACCCTCGTTTGGCAGTCATGCGCAACCGTTTTGTTTTCAGAGGAAACGAGCTTTGAAGCGACAACCAAGTGAGAACACGGGCCTAGAATGGCAAGTTTCTCGGTGGAACCTAATCAGGGCGCGTGGTCTGCCACGTTCATCGCAGAGTAAGACGGAATGAGAGGACTAACTCGGACAGACACTCTAAAGTGTAGGGCTCGTCCCATTATGATTAAGATCCGTTTTTGCAGGATTTGGATGCGACTTGTTCCTTTTCCTCTCTCGCATCTCCTGCTTGAAACATGTAGTTCTCTCCTGTGCCTGCAGCTCTATTATCACCTGCAGCAGCATGTTCATAGCAACGTTTAAGAACCGATTTCGCTGTTTATGACTGTTGTTGTTGTTGTTCACACATTGTACGCAAAGGCAAACTTGCGATTTACGCTTCGCCCGGCATTTTCATCTTCCTTGTGTATAGCCTTGAGGCACACGCTCCCGCAACGACACGCGGCTTCGGTCAGGTGTAGCGCTATGCCCTATGCACCTCCTCATCCGCGCCCCGCTCTGTGGCTCCTCGACACTTGCTTTACCGCGCGGAATATGCCTTTGAGGACTGCAAAAGAGTCCTCTCGATACGCTCTGTTTCTGCGCCTGGTGACTTGCTTTGCAATTGCGGGCCTCTTCCAGTCGAATATCTCAGCGAATACTGTTTCTTCTGCGCAGCGAAGCACATGCACAGGCTTTTCCATTAGATAACGAGCTTTTGGAACGGTAAGTTTTCCTTTAGGGATCAAGTATCTGGAGAAAAATCCTGACTGGAAAACAAGTTAAGCAATCTCGATCTGTTCACGCTACCTTCGTAGGCTGCAGCGATGCTCACTTCATCGGAAGCGATCGCAGCGATAACGCAGGTCCGAGTCCATGAACGCCCTGCTCCACGCAAACAGTCGAGACGGGAGCCTCTGTTAGCGTATCCCGTGTGTGATATCAAGCAGCTGTGGAATCACATTTCGTCGATGGGCACAAAGTGAGCATGATTAGTCTTTCAAATGGAATCGATTATTTTGAAGCGGCGGAGTCATTGAACTTTCGGAACGAGCTCGAGCAGACGCCGCCAACTAACGATGTTGAGCTGTTTTTTTCGTCAATCCAGCGGCACGAATTGCTGCTTTCTCGAGTTCCCTTGAAACAGAAAAGTCGAAAACATGAAGAATGCGTGATTTGGTCATTTTACATACAAGAAAATTAGAAGAATAGAAGCATCACTCATGCACTGGAAAATGATATCGTTTATTTTACGAGCGAATGTTCGTGAGTGTCGCGAATCCTCGAGTTTTCGATAGCGCCTCGAATCCCCGACGCAAAACGTTGAAGGAACCGCAGTGGAATACGACAGAAAATTCCCTAAACCAGGTATGAATCCGTACGCACGCACAGCTGAACTTCGATTGCCGAGGCTGAACATCTAAAACCGTTCGAAATCTAATCGAAATGAATGAACTGAACGAGCAATGCAGTGTTCTACAGTATTCTGAACTACGCTGGGCGGTGAGCGAGCAGTTTAAACACTCTATGTCGCCGGCGAACTCGCCGTACTACTAGTTCGATCGACTCGCAATCCGATCCAGATATTCCTTGACGCACTGCTTTTTTTCCGACGGCTATACGGTAGAGGATAACGAGCGGTAGCGTCAAGTTCCCGGAGCGTCTGCTTCAGATACGTAACCAAGAATACCCCACACCAACGATGACATCGCTGCTGTATAGGAACCTTGCCCGTCAATCGACCAAAACAACTAAGAAAATAGAAGGCTACCTAGAGCGCGTCCTCGGGTGCAGCAGTCGCCGACATATACCGGCAACAGGTTCGCCCGGTCCAGCTCAATGAAGTCATTGAGTACACTGTATTTGGACCTGTGTGCTCGCGTGCATCTCTTCCGGTGAATACGGTGCCTTGCCCTCAAGTGCCGCCAAGCTCCAAACTCGTTCAAACCCCATAAACTCACCAGTTGAAACGAAAATAGGAAAGTGGAATGAGCGTCACCGGAAAGCGCTGCTCACGTGAATCGCGAGAGACATTCTAGGGCTCTAGGGGAACAACGAGGTCAGCCTCACGTTCCAACGTTGCAACCCAACGCGCTTCATCTCCGTCTAAGAAAGCAATTATCAAATCCAGCTGTGTCTGGAATAGCCGACTTGGGTCTTGGCGCGAGGCTAAACGAGCAAATCGAGTCACAATCCGGGGCAAACGATGCTCAAAATCTGACTGCACCTGGTGTGCAGCTCCACGCAACATCAAACGATGTGTGGCTGGCCATAGCTGCAGTGCCCGACGCTCCGTCGGGGACAGACTGCGGGAGAAGAGCTCATTGACGAGCAACAAGCTGGGAGCGATCGCGCCCGTCGGTAGAGGAAGACTTGATGCTTCTTGCGTGGGCTCACGCCGCCCTTCGTTTCCATTCTCGATCTCGGTTTCGTTTAGCAGAGGCCAGAACCACGGATCCAGTAACAAGCAACGGTGCAGTGAAAACTGGTCAGCTCGAGGCGATAACAACCACTGGGCTATCGTGGCACCTCCAAAAGAGTGTCCACAAAGCGTTATTCGCTTAGCATCACACACCTTCAGCAGCTCCAGCTGTAGCCGGTCTTCCTCGGCAGTGGCGGGTTCCGTGCCCTGGAGCCATTCCAGTAAGGTTTGGATCTCTCGACAACGCTTCTCCAATTGTTCCTTTCGTGCTCGTTTTCTCTTCCCAACAGGATCTCGAAGATTTGGTTTTCTGTAAAAAAGAGCGGTGCCTGATCGAGTAAGCGTAGCAGATGCGGTTCCATCCTGGTGTTCAACGGCTAGCACTACCATCCCGTGAGCGCTCAGCGCGCAGCACAGCTTTGCATAAGCAGTAGCGGTTCCGCCCAGTCCGTGCGATAGAATGACCACCGGCCAGCGGCGCTCTGTCGCTGGTGAAAGATCCGGATACGCCTCCATGCGAATCGACCCGAAGAGACAGCGCAGTGTCCACCAAACGGGTCGGAAGTCGATACCAAGGAAGCGAGAATAGCCGCGCACGTAGAGCGCCTGCGGACTCGCTATCCAGTGTGCACGCTCCTTCGTAGGCAGCCCGCCATCACCCACAATAGCTGCCGGATAATAAAAACGCACAAGCACCTGCGAGCATATCCATCGCACAATGGTGCCCACTGGGAACTGGATCCGCTGTTCGCCTGGAGCAGTTGCCTCACACTGGAGCGCCATGCTTCGCTCCTCGAACTGTTTGCTGATAACTGTTGTTCACCGCTAGAACGCTCTTTTTCACCAGCTTTTTGATAGTTTACAAACACTGCCAAGCCATAACACTTGTTCGAGGCTAGGAACCTCTCCTTTCCTAGCGCTTCAAATATCGCAGAAAAACTTGCATACGAACGGAACAGCGTCTCAGAAGTTGCTTCCAGCGCAAGCGCCAGACACTCTGTGAACGGCAACGAAGCCGTCACGCGTTTGCGCGTGCGTTCGCCCAGCGAAGAACAGCGCTACCCGATACATGCTGTCGAGCATCCGCTGTTCTACTCGAAGCTATGAACACTGCTGGAGGCGCGAAAGAATATATAGACCAGAAAGCTGTTGAAGATCCTGCAAGATATGGAGAGCTTGCTGACCTCTACGACAAGCGCTTGTGGCACCAGCTCACGCAGTGTGTTGTTGCGCTCGTTGAGCACTGGCAGGAAACCGGCGTTCAGAGTGAAGAGGCGCTGGCATTTTACTATCGCTTTCTACGAGATTTTGAAACTAGATTAAATCCTCTTTCGCTCACTCAAGTTGTTATAGGACTTTCTCGTTTGGTGCACCGGCAGAATGCGCGGAACGCTGCTGCGTTTCTGCGCGAGTGTCTTGGCGAGAAGGCTCCCGTGGAACACAGCGTTGCAGCGCGCACGCTCTATCTTTCCGAGCTGATCCGTCTGCTACTCCGAACTGGCGACGATTCGGCGGTAGATGAGGCGAAGCGGTTGCTGGCGGAGGCTTCTAGTCTAGTTGCTGCGACAACGGGGACGCTGGATCCTGCGGTGAGTTCCGCTTACTACCGCGCAGCCAGTGACTATTACAAGGCGATCGGCTCGGCTGGCGAGTTTTACCATCACGCGCTGGCTTTCCTATCGTGCACACCGATTGAGGTTCTCTCCGAGGCAGAACGCGTGGAATGGGCTCTGGATATCGGGATGGCAGCCCTGTTGGGCAAGGACATCTACAACCTCGGCGAGGTGCTGCAATGCGACGTCGTACGCGCTCTCGCTGAGCAAGACGAGAGGAAGTGGTTTCACCGACTTTTGCAGGCAGTTGAAATTGGCGATATTGACGAGTTTGAGCGTATAATGGAGCGCGAGGTTACGGAGCCCCGACTGCAGGAGCTCTTACGTACCAACCGAGCAACCCTATCCCAGAAGATTCGTTTACTGTGCTTTACGCGTATGGCGTCGTTCGATGCGGTCTACGCGGGAAAGATACCTTTCTCTGCTGCAGCGAAAGAATGTCGCGTAACGCTTGACGAGGTGGAGCATATGGTGATGAAAGCATTTTCCGAATGCCTGGTGCAGGGTTCCATCGATCAAGTCGATGGGACGATAACAGTTTCACGTGTACGGCCACGCGTGCTCAATCGCCAAGATGTTTCCAAAATGATTGAGTACTTGAAAGCCTGGGAAATGCGTACGGACGAGATGTTGCAGTCGTTGCAGACTGAAGCACAGGAGCTCATTACACCGAGCTGAGGCTCAGTCGCTGCCGAGAACGTCCCATCAGTCGCTCGTTGGTTGTGGTGTTGCTGAGCGCTTCGACATCCGGCACAGAGCAGGCGAGCTTGCTCCTATGAGGTCTTGCGCGCACACGTCGAGTCTATGGGGAACAGGTGACCTCACCTGAAAGCTTGCGGCGTCGGACTTGGCGACGACCGTCTAAGACCACCATCTGGCAATGATCGAACCGAGTGATCCGTCCACGCGACCTGAGCGGCAATCTAGCACATGAGTTAGATTAAAATGGATTAGTGTGCGGGTCGCTGCATTCCTGCCATTCGTCCCTTTTCCGAACGATTCCTAGATGCACATTCGCGACTGTCGAACTGCTGCACTCAAGGGTTGCGGATTCGTACGTACTTTTACGGTTCTGGAGCGTCTCTCGGAAGTGACTCCTTCGACTTCGTGCCGCTGGAATTCGTGACATCACAGCGATCGTGATGATTCGCGACGATTTCAAAAAACGATTTGGAAAATAACGGACTTCATGATCCATTTCATACGTGCAAGCTTGCACGCGTCCCCGTCTCTTACGTATATCATGCTCAAATCACGCATTCTTCAAACACTCGATCCTTCTGTTTCATTGCAACTCGCGGACGTAGCGATTCACGCCTCTGGATTGACGATTCTAGTCCTTGCTCTGGATTGTGCTTCGACGCCAGATGCGTGTAATCAACCGCAATTCGCGATATCGCGCAGATATGCGCCGGGTGTTTTCATTCGAAGAAATGAAGAATCTAAGAGAAAGCTATGGACGTGAAAGTCGGGTATCCCGGAGAACTGCCATCGTCGAATGGAGGAAAAAACTAAAAAGATCCTTTTTTCGTCGAGGTTAGAGCGAAGAAGAGCAAGTGACGAAGAAGACGGTGACGGTGAGAGATAGACGAGAAAAGTTCATCGTCCCACGCGACGATGACAAGACTGCAGTGGCACTGAGGGCGTGAGTACTAGGGATCCCTGCATCGGTGCGTTCAACCAGAGGCAATGCACGCAAAGGGTTCGTGGACCGCGGGTCAAACGCTGCTATCAATATCGGACGATGTGCGGTGCTGGAGACGAGGCCCGAGAAGCTGAAGCGATCCAAATTCGTGGGGCAGCCTTTGAACCTTGACGTGTACAAAGACAAACTGAAACCGAAAGCGGGAGTCCGGTCAAGAAAGGCTGGGAGTCGTCTGCGCTCTGGTGTGTACTATCCTAAATGGTCGTGGAACATTTTTTGCTTCGCCGATGACATACATGAAAAAATGGTCTCGGAGGTTTCCGTCTGTTCTGTTTGCGTAGAACAGTGTCTTAGACTCGAACTTTAGTCATCGCAGCGATCGCTTCGAGTGCGTAATGTGACACCGTTTTGCATATCGGGAGCGAGGACGGATCGGAAATCGTCGACCTGCTCTCCTTCCTGAATTTTCCTTCCGGTGCTTGCTTCGTTATTGAAAACATGGTGTTGCACAAAATCTGCAATCCATTAGAGCAGCGTACGCTTAAACATATATCAGACAGAAAACTCGTCGATGGAACTGTCCGGAACAAGCCCCTGAGCGAGAAGCAAGAGATCGGGCGTAGAAGCGGAGGCGTGTATCGAGTTGAGCCTTCGTTACTCACCACGGAGATGCCCCAGGCGATGAAGCGAGCCTTTGCGCGCCACAGAATGACCTCCGGAAGAGGATACATGGTTGACATCTGGTGACTCCTGACCACAGCCGGGTATCGCTGCCGTGCAGGGCTCTCCGATGCTGTCTACAGAATGGATGAAAATGGCAAGCAGGTTGTACATCACAACTTTTGCCTGCGTGTGATATGCGTCGACAACATCGGCAACTGGCGACACGGGGACTTGAATGCCGCCATCAGCATTCTTCGACCGCTATCAGCAGAGCTGGAGAAACTGGAAAGATGCGCTTACTTAGAGCCAGTGCTTAGAGAGCGAGAGGAACATGAAGCAGTCGCAAAAACGCCTACAAAGGATGGTATTGACGTCGATCGGAAGAGACCTAAATTTACGATGCACGACAACGTTGGCTGAGTGCACCCTTCAACTTCATTGTGACAAGAGTGCAATCATAATCCCCGGATGCGCGCTTGATATCGGGAATCAGGGAAGAAACCGTCGCTGCTCACCGGAATGTATACCAGGGGGCACTACGCCAGTTTCAGACCACTGTTCTTGTCCGGAAATGAGTCCTGTATCGATCTAGTGATTCCGTGGCCGATGCGCCAAGGATAAACGCTTGTTGTGAGATTGAATGCGCAGCCGTTGTGTTCAACCCACAGAGACTGGTCTCTTTTTTTGCAGCACATCTGCAGACCTTGAGGTTTTTATCGTCGGGTGCAAGTCACAAGGCGGTGTCGACAACTCCACCCGGGTATCTCATGCGTGAACGCCTCATTACTATTCATCGGTTCGCCTGGGTTTGCATCACGAGTTCTGCAGCGTCTACGACAATGGCAATCCATAAAAACTACGCGATAATTCAAGAAAGATCTCAGCAGCCCCCATTGTACGACCAACGCCCTGTGGAACAATGAGGGACTCGGGAACTGCGCGCTTCCCGATTTGCTCGATCCAGCGTACCTCCTCGTCGCGGGTGAAAAAGTTGATGCTACAGACCAGAGTCCGCACGTCGACACCCACAAGCCAGGCGAGTAAAACCTGGAGCATCCGGTGTAAGGATGCCTCAAGACGCGCTCGCCTTCGCCCGTAGGCTGTGACAGCAGCGCGTCCGCGAGGAGCTTGCGGCACCGGGGCCGGCAGGGTTCTGCGCGCCGCAGTTCGCGCCCACTGACTGGTGTAGAGCAATAAACCGGTAGAAAGCGGGGTCGTCAGCAGCGTATTCATAATCCAGCCAAGGATCAAGCGACGAGGGCCATCGCAGTAGCGGAACCCACAGAAAGCATAAAGCTTCCATACTTCGCGACACCCGAGCGGAACCAAAAAAAGTAACGCGGGCGTGAATCCAGTCAAACCAGACAGCATATAGAGCGCGCCAGTAACATTCCATGAAAAGATGAACGCGACCACAGCGCCTTTGAGGAACAAGTACGCACATAGTGCAAGCTGCGCTCCCTCCAGGCGTCGCCACGGGAGCCAGGTCTTGAACGAGACCATCCGCTAAACACGCGCACAGCCTCAATACCAAGACCTTCGGCGTATACTGGGTCCTCGGTAGCGGTATTCACCAGTGAGCCCGGGTCAAAGCGCGCTGAACGCTGCTCCTCACGAAAGTGCAACGAGTCTACCTGCCTTTTGAGCCGGACATCGATGCGCGCAAGCGCAGATCGCTGCGGGCAGCGCTCGACAATGCCACGGGGCATCGTTCAGGCTGGTCTTCGAGTTGTGCATAGCTTTTGGACGTTCATTCGTTCTGTTTTTCGAGTGCTATCCGAGCAGGTAGACGTCTTCTGTGGCGGATTCGAGTTTTGCATACCGTATACTCGTTCACTCGATCGTTTTTCCGAGTCGTATTCGACCAGGTAAAAGTTGACCAGGGCGGACTCGAGCTGTGCACACCTTTTTACGTGAACTCCTTCGTTTGTTGCTTCGGGTGCGAGTGGAGTTGGTCTTTCATTCAAGCTTCCATGACAGCAGCTAGTCTCGTGTCGTCGACGCTTTGTTTCGGATGTAAGGTGAACCAGTACCGTCACCAGTCTAAAGCACTCGGTGGCTTAGAGGCCGTTTTCTCTGTGATCACTCCGCCGGAGGTCGACGTGGAGCAATCGAAACCGACGCCTGTCGTCTACTACCTAAGCGGCTTAACGTGTACCGACCAGAACTTTATTCAAAAAGCTGGCGCTTGTCGAGCAGCTGCTCGACTTAACTTAATTATCGTTGCACCGGACACAAGTCCGCGAGGCGCTGGCATCCCCGGCGAGGACGACAGCTACGATTTTGGCACGGGCGCTGGCTTCTACCTCAATGCAACAGAGGAGCCCTATCGTTCGCATTATCGAATGTACGCTTACGTGGTTGAAGAACTCCCCGAAGTTGTTCGGGAGTTGTTCCCGTCTCCGACAGGGCAGCGACTCTGCTCGATAACCGGGCACTCTATGGGCGGGCACGGTGCGCTGGTTTGTGCACTGCGGAACCCTGGCAAGTATCGCTCTGTCTCTGCGTTTGCACCTATCGCTCATCCAACTGCCTGTCCATGGGGTCAGAAGGCGTTTCGTGGGTATCTGGGTTCCGTGGAAGCCGGCAGAGTGTACGATGCGACGTGCCTCGTGCAGGATGCTTCGATCGTGAAGGCATGCAACCTGGATGATATTCTAATCGACCAGGGGACCGCGGATCAGTTCTGGCGAGAAGGACAGCTTCGAGCTGACGACTTTGTCTCAGCTGCGAGGGATGCTGGCCAAAAAGTAACCCTGCGAATGCAAGAGGGTTACGATCATAGCTATTTCTTCGTGTCAACATTTATTGATGATCATCTTGAATTCCATGCGGCACGCCTGCGGCGGCTCTGAAACACACATACGCACGCACGCACGCACGCACGCGCGCTGCACAATACAGCATAGCACAGCGGTCTACAGTGCTAGCGATTGGACTGGCTGACGATCCTGGTGGAACGGCTACTGCGGGCGATGCCGACCCCAGTTCGCGTCTTTTCATCCTGGTCGATAACGCCAGCGGCATCACCACCCGGAGCCTGTGGTCATACGTTGAATCCGGTGATTGGCCGCGTCGTCGGAACGATGTCCAACGTTGTGGCGAACAGGCGTAGAATGATAATCAGTCATGGTTGCGATGGTCATCGCATGTAGTAGATCTTTTTGGCGCATAACCATGAAGGATTCCACCACGCGGCTGCAGTGCCGACGCAAGCCGTCCAGAACAGTTTCTTCGGGAATGAAAATGTGGTCTACGAATCCAGGCGAGACGCCCAGGTTTCATTTGGGTACGATAAAGATCGGGATCTATTTGGGTAGTCGTTGTCCGTGTGTCCATGAATGCTGGCAGCCTGGACCGGAGCTTTCGGGCATTTCCGAGCATTCGCCTATGAACTGAGAACGCATGTTGGCATGACGTGTTTCGAGGCCGATGGATACCTGTTTCGAGTAATTGCATTCAGAGGCGCACTCCCCGTCCAATACAGATCCAATGAAACAAGAGCGCATGCTTGCATCGCATTTACTTTAGCGTAAACTACCCTGTTTCCGAGATGCAACGGCATCGGGCGCCGCGGTTCCGCCATTGCGGCATCATGATGCACAGCTCGCTGCGCATGCCCGGGCATGTGACCTTGGAAAGCCATGGAGAACGCAGCCGCCCGTCTAGACAAGAGTAATATGACCGATGCCCCTTCGGAGTCTTCGTTCAGGAGTATTGTACCAGGGGATGTTTTGCAACCACCAGTTGCGGCTGATAACCGACTGCACTAGAAATACCGCTGACGAGCTTCCGGAATGTACCTGCGGATTTGAAGCGCTCATTGGAGCGCTCTGAATGCCTCCTTCTCGTCGCTATGCTGCAGGATTAACGACTAGCCTGGGCCTCTGCGTCACATCACAGTGCGACTTGATACTGGCGAAGTCTGAAGCATGGGCGTCCACGCAGAAAGATAGGAAGCTTTTAGGGAGCGTCTAGACGAGGATATGGCAAGCGCGCGGCAGCGCAGCTGCATATCGCGACGCCAGAGAAGAGACCCTGCTGTCGCTACAAACGCTTCATGAAACCCGCACTGGAATCTGCCACAGCGCCGAGGCACGCAAGTTTCTCGCGGTCATAACCGCAGGCAACATCTGACCCGCTGCACTATCAAACGCACTCTTCTAGAGGATCAGAACTCCGAGCCCTGAACGAGTTCATGAGGATTCTGAGCGCTCCATGCAGCGCGCATGCAAATTTACCGCTGAAACTGCGCATACGGCATGCTCCGCAAGGTAATGTCTGTATTGTCCTGTATACTACAATTAGAAACCGTTTCCAGCGTCACATGGGTGCGGTGCATCGAGCACCGCACGCTTCAAATGGCATGACCTGTATTGTCCAATATAATCTAGCTATGAACAGTTACCAACTTCACATGGGTGCGACGCATCGAGCACCGCACGCTTCAAATGGCATGACCTATATTGTCCAATATAATATAGTTATGGACAGTTACCAACTTCGCATGGGTGCGACGCATCGAGCACCGCACGCTTCGCATGGTAATGTCTGTATTGTCCTGCATACTACAATTATCAACTGTTTCCAGCGCCACATGGATGCCCTGGGAATATCCGCAGCCTCTAGCGGTTAATGACGCGTCACCTGAACGAGATTGGTTCAACCTGCACCACAGGTGCGCATCGCTGGCGAGTACTGTCCAAACGTGTGATGACCATCTCGCACGGTTTGCAAGGTCCATTCCGAGGAGTTTGCTCTTCTACAGAGCGTATATCGTTTACGCTGCAGACTCATGTTCGTTCCTGCCATATATACTCCCTGTCGGTTTGCTGGGGTTTGTGCTCGTTCTAGCATAACCAGCATATGCACTCGTTGTGATACTCGTTGTGGAGGGCCTTTCGCTCGCCCCGCAACGAACAGGTTTCCGCTGCCCGGACGCGCTATCCGCCGTATGAGCACTTGGAGAGTGGCATCGGCTGCATTGTTTGGTGAGGCCGATCTAAACGCGAAAAAGGGCCGGACGCCTTCCACAAAAATACAGGGCATCAGGGGGCTCAAGTCTTCGGGAACGCAAGATGAGAGCTCGGGAGAGTCGTTTCTAAAAGACTCGGGGGAAAAGGCAGAACGCGCATGGGAGTCTACAAAAGAGTCGGCCAAAGACACAGGGGAAAAGGTAGAACGTGCATGGGAGTCTACAAAAGAGTCGGTCTCTGATGCGTTTACCTCGGCAGGCGAGGCGATATCAGATAAGTTCCGTGATCTAACCGGCCAAAAGTCCGCTCAGGAGAAGGCCGGAGACAAGGCTGGCGAAGCGGTGGAGCATCTGAAGGAGACGGGCCAGTCAGTAAAGAAGGGTCTGGAGAACGCCGCAGAAGCCGTTTCGGATAAGTTCAAGGAAAGCTGAATCGAACAAGTTAGAACATGGGGACAAGAACAACGGATACAGAACAGGAAAGATAAGGTGTATAGCCCAAGAATGACGTGCGATACAAGAGCTGGCCTATAGCCGCGAAGCTCGTAAAGAGATTTTTTTGGCAACGGCAGTCATCTGTAATCGTCAACACAGCCCTCGAAGAGGATGCGCTGCATACCATAGTTATATCCATTCCTATTCCTATTTCCATGCACATCGTTGTGCCCGCCTCATCTGCGTGTGATCGTCTGTGGTCATTTAGACGCGCTTTGCACAGGCATCCGCAGCAAAACGTGAGACGAATGGAGCAAGAGATGGCCACCTTGTAGGCATTCGGCGGGAAGATATCCTAAGAACTATCCGCTACGCAGCTACGAGGTGCGTCTTTTCTTCTCGACGGTAGAGTATGGACGGCAGAAAATATTCGTCTTTGACATCTTTACCTCCTGGGCGGAAAGTCCCACAAACCGGACGAGTCTGGGGGGCAAGTGGCCGGCGCGACCGCCCTAACCAGTGCAGCTATAACGTTAATGACACGGGCGGTTCGGACGCAACTTTCCGTGGACGACGCGAGGGGCGCCTCATCGCCCAGGCTACGTCCTGGTCGCTGTTGCTCTTGAACGCGTCGTTCCACGCTGGTGGCGCTCAGACTGTCCGAGTCTGGAGGGACTACGAGCCCCAGTTCCGTGTCGGGTTTACAACGCTTGGAGCGGGCGCTTGCAAACAAGCCGCGGAACCTTGCTGGCTTTCAGCGGCACCCGCAGCGGTGGCATACCGAAACGTTGCAGCGAGCGTCTTGGAGATGCGCCGTACCCAGCAAGTCTACAGTTCGATCTAGCTTGTGCTGTTTTCAGGGACATGCTGTCCTATGGAGTGCCGTACGCTGCACTGTATGCGGAACAACCGAGGCCTCTATCTTCTGTAACATCGAATCATGCAACGCGATGATCGCTCAGCATTTGCCCGAGCGGATCATCCTCGGAGCACGTCCATAGCGCTCTGGCCTTGATGGATTGCTGACTCGTACCACGCGAGTGGCTTGTTCCAGGCGAGAATCCAATACCCCTTCTGCAGGCCATTCATCGTTATTCATCGCAAGCCGTCAGTTTTCCAGCGCAATGCGCATGCAGTAAGTACGAAACGATTCCATACAAAATCCACGCGACATAGCCGCCGAGCGCTTTGAAAGCAAGCGACTTTTCCGAATGTTCATCCGGGTATGTAACGCTCGATGCCGCAGGTGTTTGCTCGCATTGCTGCTGGTGCGATTACGCTGTCATAAGCCTCTGACGTTCAATTCCATTGCCATCTGACGTTCGTTCAGCTTACCGAACACCATCTCGCGTTTCCATCTCCAGTTTATTCCTTTCATCTCTAACTGGTCCAACGCCCGCCCGCACTCGTGATGCGTTTATGTCGTCCTGAGCAAGTCGATGGGAATCGAGCAGCACCTATACCTGTTTTCGTTGCACGTGCTCGTCTCTCCCGCAAGAAGCGTTCGCGTTTGTGAACAAAATGAACAGCAAAGGGCACAGAGAGCTCGAGTTCGAGCACTCCATGCACTGATGCGTTTCATCAGAGGTAAGAAACGCATGGAGTTCGTGAACCGAGACTTTAACGCTGCTATCAATAGCAGACGATTTGCAGTGCTGAAGACGAAACCCGAGGACTGACGCGAACTAACTTGGTGGAGCAACCTCTCAGCTTCGAAGTGGACAAGGAGAAGCTGAGGTCGATAGCAGGATGCCGGTCAAAAAAAACCTGGGACGCGTCTCTAAGTGGATAGATATATTTGTACCCTGCACGGCCGTGGGACAGTTTCTGGTTCACTGCATGCAAAAATGTGCAGCAGCGTCTGGACATTTCGAAGCCATCACTAAATCGCACGCCGAGATTCACAACGCTGACTTTTAGCTCCGCTGCACGTCCTTGACGTAGGACCCTAAACCGGAACGCTGACCTTCCAGGCGGTTACATGTTCGTTATCTTCGGTACGGGTTTACGACGTTGCACAAACCGCTTCACGGCTAGCGGGGTCGTTGGTCAGTTGCCACACAAGGCCGAGCGCAGTGCCTGTCGGCAACGCAGCGCAAGAACGTTGGCACGGCTCGAGCAGCGTCGACGCGAAAACGTTCCGGGCGACGTGTACGTTACAAGTGGATGCATCGACTGTGATACCTGCCGGTGGATGGCGCCGTCGATATTCGATCGAGTTGGCAGCCAGTCAGCGGTCGTGCACCAACCCGAGACGGACGCTGAACGCGTTCGGACGCTGCAGGCTGCGGCGGCGTGTCCGGTCGGAACGATCCGGACGGAGAGTCCACCGCCAGCCGGTCTGTCGAAACAGGCTCGGGAAGCGTTCCCTGAACTCATAGCAACAAGCGGTGACGAACGCTCCGGAACTCGAGTCTATCACCTAGGGTACCACTCGGCGAAGTCGTTCGGAGCAACCTCGTACCTTGTGTTGCCAGACGGTGACCGTTGGAAAGACGCAGCTTTTATGACGGATAGCCCGCGCTATTTTCGCCCACTTGCTGATCAGATTGAGCAGCTCCTGAAGCGAGAGGGTCGTCAACTACGGTATATATTTCTGACCCACGTCGATGACGTGGCCGATCATGAAAAATGGGCAGAGCGTTTCCAAGTGCGTCGGATCATGCACGCGGATGATATCGATGATGCAGACGAGCGAAGCACACTTGCCAGCATTGAGATTCCACTCACCGGCTCTGGTCCGTGGTTACTGACACCAGAGTCGGTGACAAAGTGGCCTGCCGGAGCCGCGTCTCCTGCTCCCGACAGACACGGCGTCAAGATCATTCATGTTCCGGGACATACACGCGGCTGTATTGCTGCGATAGTGGACAATTACGTTGCGTTCACAGGCGATCACATAGCATATTCGGAGACGCGAAACGCGGTGACCGGCTTTCCTCAGGTCTGCTGGTTCGACTGGAGCCTCGTTATTGAATCCACCGCGAAACTCGCAGAGGAAGCATTTGTATGGATCATGCCAGGTCATGGTCGCCGCTATCACTACGCGAGCGTAGAGGCCATGCGACAAGGCCTCACCGAGTCGATTGCGCTCATGGACAGCGATCTGTACTGGGCCATGGTGCCCTACCGAGCGCGGGGCCGTGTTCGGTCATCGTGATGGATGCCAAATGCCAGGCAGCAGCCACCGTGTCCATGGTCGTAGGCGACGGTGGGCTTCAACGTGCCTGTGACCAGGCTCCTTGGTATCTCGATGACCTATACTCAGTTTTACGGAATAGCGGGGCACCGTTCTTGGCAGCAACTGACCAGAAGAGCCGTTCCCGGAATACGTGTTCGACGATTTAGCGTATCTGAATTGCTGAACCATGCAATACCCGTGCCGTGCTCCAGGCGAGAATTCAATATTCCCATTCCTTGCGTCTGATTTTATTCAGCAAAAGTCGCCAGCCGTGCAGCACAATGCCCACACTGCGTACTCCCGAATTTCCATGGATGCGTTCACGACGACAGACATGCATGACGAGCACGCATGCACGCTAACACTAATACAGAAGAAGCGCGTGAATTGCAGGCAGATGCAGGAGGTGGTGCACGGTAAGCTTAGCGAACGCCGGACGCTGAGGAACCCGAACCTGAAATGCTTAGTACGTTCTTATGCCACCAAGAGCCGTACGGCGAGGCGCTTCCTGCATGGCGACTGGAACGCCGCGACCGGCATGCAGGAACACCAAGCGCTCTCCGAATGTCCAGCGGCTTTGTGTCTCGCGAACTATTGAGGGAATTCTTTAGTACGGAATGCACATGTCGTGCTCAAACGCTGAAGACATCGGATGCAATATGTTCAGTTGCGAACAGAGAAAGCCCTGAATGCTCGTCTGGGGCAGGGTACTGGTATGGTACGCTTCAGCAGTTCAGAAAAGCTGGATCCATCTCTACCCGTATACCGGGAACACTTTTCTGGACGATTGCTGATCGATACCAGCGTTCCACTATTCCATATGACGGAGTCTGCGGCGCAACAGCGCCACAGCGCATACATGTATCGCCCGCGACACGCATCTGCAATGCGGTGACGTGGCGCGCGAAACAGCTGGACACGCACGTGGCAGCGCTGCGAATGCGTGTCGCCTTCTGCCTCGAAGTGCCATAAGGTTTGTAAACATGAACCTGGGTGACCGTGAGTAGTTTTCGGCCTATATAATGGTGCCCGCAACCGTGCCAGCATCCACCACCTGGAACAATCCCGTACATGGGACAGGGCTCCGAGGCCAAGAGGCTGCTGTCTGGCGCATTGCACGACTGCATGAAACATCGGCATGCTGGCGCTTGGTAGACTTGTCAAGGCGTTTCGCAGGTTACAGGTAGCGTCTCGTAGCGGCAAGGTGGTGCTCGACAAAGCAGCGGTGTTGCGCAGCACAGGCGCTTCCGAACGCGCCTCAAGTACCGAACTGTATACATCGTTCGGGAACGGGAAAGAATCTATCGTATGCGAGGACAGTCCAGCGGCGATCGGTGCAACACCTCAGGCGTATCACTCGGAGATATGCTTCCGCTGGTCGCACCGTGAGGCTGTCGTATGCATGTTGTGCTCTTGGCTCTGAAACCGGCAACGACCGTGACTGCGGCTATTTCTTCTGGGGCAGAGACATCCGTATCCTGGCATTGCAGGAGACACTACACTCAGAGAACACAAAGACGTATGATCGTCTGCATATCCCAGGCTACAACACGGTTGAACCAACATACGTAGACCCTACGGACAAACCAATTTTGTTACGCACACGTGGTGTTGCGCTCACTGTCGATCGACGCCTCACTTGCTATGCGGACGGCAACCCGTCTCCATGGATGGTCTTTGTGAGTGTGACAATTCCAGGTCAACCTGCACCTTGGCTTGTGGGCTCCATTTATATACCACACGCCTGTGAGATGCGCCAACAGGCACTCAAAGAGTTGGCCTCCAACATCCAGCGATTGAAACGCCGCACACGGAATGAGGAACCGATGATAATTATGGGAGATTTTAACATGTCGGCGGGCCACCTTAGGCAACACCTACAACGAATGAGATGCGGATTGCTGTCGGTGAATCCGTGTAGAGGTTCACCCCTGACGTGGCACCGCATTACCGACCAACGTTTGCTTCGCTCATCGATAGACCACATCTTAAGCGACCGATGCGACCCGGCACTCCTACAAACTGCCGTTGACTGAATTTGGGATGCCTCAGATCACTGGCCCATCCACTGCAGATGGTACCCGCACCCGAGGAACCAAAGCGCTGAACCAGCAGCCGACACGACTCAGAGCGCACAGCAAGGGTTACCAGCAAGTGCACCCTCAACATACCAAGCCCGGATACTAACCAACAAGTCACTTGCAGCCTGCCGAGGAAAGATAACGAATTATCAGTACATTAACGAAGAAGAGACAACAATAGAGGGATCTACAATAGGAAAAGAGACTCAAGGCGATACGGAAGGACAGACACGATGGCATCATGATCCACGTACCAGAAGAATAACCAGAGAAAGCAGCTCAGGAAAGAGCCCGAAGAAGAAAAAGACCAGCAAGAAAAAAACAGAAGAATAGAAAAAAGAACTCCCAAACGAGCCCATCACAAGGTATCCCCCGAAAGGGCACCCCAGCTGGAACTCAAGAAAGCTGCCGCCAAACTCAGTCACCTACTCACAGCGCTGAAGATCCGAAAAGCTGTGCATACAAATCTTTAGACCAATTGGCACGCGAGTTTGTAGATGGGAATCAGAAGACTGCCAGAAAATTGGGACTGCTTGCACCAGATCGCAACAGTTGCAAACCTCAGTTCCTGAAACGACGTACCAAAACTCGGATTGATGAATACCGCCGACTCTAGAAGATCGTCACCCGCACCGCCATACGCGCCAAAGCCGGAGACGAGGAAGCGAAGGCAGCGCTACCGGCGCTACAGGCGCAACATGAGGAAGCTATCGAAAGAACGAAGAAACGTTCCAGAGAAGACAAACGAGGGGATCGAAACCGCAGAATCGCCTCCCTGGCGAAATCTGTGCTGGAGAGCACCACCGAAGATGAGACCTGGCGCTACATCCGATCGAGACTGGACGCACCAGAAAAGTGCCTGGGGCTCACACCAATCGTTTATGAGGAAGCGCTGAGGACGGAGCGTGCCTCAGTGAATGAGGCCTGGATAAACCACGGGATAGAGCTGCATGAAGACGCAACTGGGCACTGCCGAAACCGAAACTATTGGCACCAATATGCTGCAGAACTACCGCGCCTCGAACCGGTACCGGAATGGAACGACCCAATCTTCTGGCCTGAATCTGTTCGGACCCTCTTAAGGTCATGCAACCGCAAAACACCTGGCTTTTACGGTATCCCTGCGGAGTGGATGAAACTGGCGATACCAAAAGACGGGACAACAGGGACACCATCGATACCAGATGAACCTGACACAAGCTTAGGCAAACGCCTTGTGGAGCTCATCCAACGCATGTTCGAAGAGGCGTACATCCCGGATGTACGGAGGACTGCCGAGGTCGTACCGATCCTCATGTATGCTTCATCGACTTTCAAAAGGCCTTTGACACGGTCCCGCATGAGGCTCTATTTCTGAAGATGGAACGCGCCGGAGTCTCCGGAAAGTGCTTAGCGTTCTTCCGTGCGCTCTAGGCAGACTCGTGGATGCGCATCCGACTGGGCGACGGCTGAAGAACCCCTTCGGTAAGAGTCCGCCGTGGACTGCGACAGAGCGACCCCGCATCCCCGCTCCTTTTCAACATCTTCATCAACGATCTGCTGAACAACTGCAGACAATACGGACTTGAGGTGCCGTGGATAGACTGTGGAGATGCCCGGTGAGGAACGCCCACATGGGAACCGCCTCGCAGGCCTTCTATTTGCGGACGATGTCGTGCTGTTGGCACCCGCCCCGGGAACGCTTGCGGGTAGCATGGAACAAGTCAGCGCCTGGGTCGATCGCTGGAAGATGAACGTAGGAGCATCGAAGTGCGGCGTCATGGTCATCCATGGAGACTCGCAGCGCATTCGCAATCGCTCGTGGCGGTTGCAGAATCAGGAAATTCCGATCGTGGAAAAATATCGCTACCTGGGGGTCTGTCTCACGCCGACGATCGACGAAAAGGCACACGTCGACGAGATGATCGCCAAGATGCATAGACGTACAGCGATCGCACGCCCAGTCCCATCCGACCCCTCTATCCGCTTAGCAATCCGTACCAGCGCACCAAGGATGTGTATCATCCAGCCTGCGACCTGTGGTGCTGAATGGTGCGGCATGAAGCACACAAATGCTTCGCGTCTGCAGACAGCTGCCAACGGGGCAATGAGACTCGTTGTTGTTGGATGCTCAATGCAGAGCAGAGCAACCAACCCGTTGACACTCGGACTTGAACTCCAAATACCCTCGATAGAAGCGATAGCAGCAGGCTGCCGGGCATGTATACGGGCCAAAGGGCCCACTATGCGCACCTCTTTGAGTCGGATTTTCATGCAGACCCCAACGCACCGCAAAAACACTTGTATGAAATCGACGCAGATTGGGCTGAAGCGCCTCTTAGGCGAAAACACGCTCCAATCGTTCCCCAGGAATATAGAAGGCTCCCGCCGCCTCAAGCGAACGGTCCAAACAACAATATAGGAACGAAGAAACGGAACCAGGAAACCGATGGAGTAGCCCTGTGTGTACACTATCGGCGGCTGAAGAAGGATCGTCCAGTCCCGCCCTCTGCTGCGCCCTCGACGAAGCATAAAGATGAGAAGGAGGCGGATCCTGTGACGCAGGAAGCAGAGGATAACGACCTATTCGTTGGAGCGGCGGAGCATGAAGAAAAAAAGGAGGCGGATCCTCCGACGCAGGAGGTGCAGGATAACGGCTTTATCGTTGGCGCGGCGATGCATAAAGATGACAAGGAGGCGGATCCTGCGACACAGAAGGTGCAGGATAACGACTTTGTCGTTGACGCGGCGAAGCATGAAGATGAGAAGGAGGCGGATCCTGCCCTACAGAAAGTGCATGTGAACGACTTTGTCGTTGGCGCGGACTCCGGAAACACAAATATCATAACCATCGTTGTGCACAAGCTCGCGGAAGATGGTACCGACGGCAACTTGCGTCAGAAAGACATGCGTCTTTTGAGGTTATCGAGAGCGAGATACTATCGGGAATCGGGAATCATGAATGCGAGCAAGAAAACTTAGAAGTGGAACGCAGGAATGAAGGATCATCTTGAAGCTTTGAGCGAGGTGACGAGCCGAGGAGCCGACTTTGAAGCTTTTCGTAAATTCATGGACGTTCGCATGGCGCATTGGGATGGGCTGTGGAGGGGGTATACCAAGCCCCGGTGGGCTCGTTTGCGTATGAATTTGTACTGTGGGAGGCAGCGGGCATTCGCAAATTTTTTCAATCAGTTGAGTGACCCGAAGGAGGATGGAAATCAGAGGCTAGTAGTAGCGTACGGAGCAGGGCACTGGAAGACCCAAAAAGGGACTATGCCAGCTCCAAAGACAAGAACGTACAAGGAGTGCGCAAGGCGTTTCGCTGAGATACCTGTAGATGAGTTCCGAACGTCCTATACACACCATGAACTGGGGTGTACACTTCAGAGAGTCGAGATGGAAACGTGCCAGAGGAGCCCTAAGGATATAAAAAAGTACGCAACGCTGACGGGGCAGGAATGAAAACGAGGGCGAAGTTTCGAGGGTTCCTCGCACTAGCGAGTGCAACCAACGGGAGGAAACGCTTAGAGTTCGTGAACCGACACTTTAACACTGCTATCAATATCAGGAGATGTGCAGTGCCCGGGAAGAGACGCGCAGAGCTCACGAGAGCCAACTTTATAGGACAAACTCTCAAGGTTGCATTCTACAGAAAGAAGCTGAAACAAGTAGTAGATGGCCGGTCCAAAAAGACTGCAAGGCGTCTGCATGTCGGTGGGTAGGCATCCAGTGTACGACAGGCAGTTTGCCTTTTGCCATCACCGTACACCGGTTGTGCAGCGTATGCCGACAGAAAGGCATTCACTATTTAGTCACAGTCATTCGTCTGCATAAAGTTGAAGCGGTCCATTGAAGCATTCGCTCATACACTCTAAATTCTTGGTATCGACCCGGGGTTACCAGATAACTCTTTGGTGTATTGTTTTGCGGCTGGTTCGTTTCCCTCTGCCTCATTTCCGCGTTTGACAACGTCGGGCTCTCGTGTTGCTCCGGGTCTATGGTCCACAGTCGAAGGATGTTGATGGCAGGCATTCACGTCTCGGTCTAACGGATTTCGGCGATTGGCTACGCACTTGATACACGCACGAAAGTAGCGATCAATGCTTCGCATACACTGCTCATCTTCTTCGTCCGTCGTGTGGGTGCTTGCTTCGCAGAGGCTCCGATTGGCTCTAGGCGGTTGTCCGCATTTGTCAGGAACACCATGAACTCCAAGAGCCTCTCCGGGGCACGTGGCCGCTCGCTCAATTGATTCGTGTATGCTGTTGACGGGTACAGAGGGCTCCGCTGGACGCCATGCTGTGTTTCCGCGCCTGGTATCATACCGCGCGATCACGAGCATGTTTTGGGTGGCGCCCTCGACGACCGCGCAGTACGGTGCATGCGCAAGTGGAGGTTGATCCTTTGCGTAGAGGACTTGTGAAACGATATGCTGTCCATCATGAACCAAGGCTCGGAGTGAAAATCCAGACTGCCGAACGAGTCAACGGGCGTCAATCAGTGTACGCTCCTTTCGTGGAAAGCGATGGTGCGTTCCTAACTGGAACCGATCCCAGGGATGCCAATAGACAAAGCCGAGGACTGTTTGCGATGAGAGGAGAACACACTTGAACAAATGGGAACATATCCCATGCGACGTATCTTGGGACTGTTAGAGAATCCCGTTTTGTCGATGGGCATGACGAGCTGACGATATGTCATTCGGATGGAATTGATTACTTTTCGGTGAGCAGTTTCTTGAATCGCCGGCATGAGCGTCTCCAGAAGACCTCAAGGGATCAAGTTGGCCAGTTCCTTCCGTGTGATTGCGGCAGCGCGAATGATTCCGCTGAGGGGCTGCTTTGAAAACCAATGATCCCGTCTTCGAAGATTGTGTGGTTTGAGTCTGCCACACATATGGAATGGAGAAGAGTGCAGGACTATACGCAAGCATCCGACAGTAGTACCTGGGTGTCAAGTGCCCGTATTCGAGGGCACTGCGAATCATCCTCATGACGATGGTGCAATGAATGCCTCCACCGAGGCTTCGAAACAGGCACCCCGACCGGTCGACCGAAAGTGCTAAAAGTACTTGACCGTTGGCAAGCCGTTATTACTGCACATTGAATGTCGATGCTGTGCATCTGAGGAATCTTCGGAAACAATCGAACGACAGGAACGTAGCGAACAGCTCAGTGAATCGTCCTGATCGGACAGGTTCTTCGCGATGAGTCGCCGGCGGCTTGTCTCGGCCGAAGCCTCGCTCCAGGCTGGCATCCGCCTCAGGTTTCGGGGAACGTACCGGTGCCGATGATGCTCGCGCGCCCTGACCATAAACTCTTATGGATGGAATCCGAGCGACGCGCCGGATCCCGGTGGCATGGGAGCGGTCCATGAGGTCCCATTGCCATGGCCAGTGCCCCGCAACGGGTGCATACGGGGTGTGAGATGATTCTGGAGCCGCGTCTGTGGCACCGGTTTCGCCCAATGTACGCGCATTCTGACGCGCACTCTGCGTGGACCATGGACACATGTGTGGGATGATGTGGCGGCAACGGATTCCAGGCAACGGCGATGGACGCGTTAGTATGGGGGAGATATTAGATGAGCGCTGCGGTATGTGAAGTACTTCGACGTGCCTATGGCATCAGTATAATATGCCTTGGTTTTTACACTGATATGCGCTGTGAAAAGTAACTCGACGGGTCTGTATCATCAGCATTTGTGTAGTGGACTATTGCAGGTGTCTGCGGTATGTGAAGTACTTCGACGTGTCTATGGCATCCGTGTTCTATGCCTGGGTTTTTACACTGATATGCGCTGTGAAAAGTAACTCGACGGGTCTGTATCATCAGCATTTGTGTAGTGGACTATTGCAGGTGTCTGCGGTATGTGAAGTACTTCGACGTG